>NC_066584.1:194712124-195012124 GCF_024323335.1 Lathyrus oleraceus | reverse complement strand
ATGTAACATGTTATGCAATATGAATGCAATGTCAATAACCTAAAAATGAAATGGATATACAAATGGGAGGTGCAAATTTGAGGTGCTACAGCTTCCCCTATTCAATCAGCTGGGAACCTGAACAGATGAGAGCAACGGCTGTCAGACTTTCAAGGTAAATAGGGATTGAATACCGAAGAACCGTAGAAATTTGCACTCTGCGGGGATCCAAGAAAAGGAAGTTCACCACGGCAACTTCCACTGGGATCTGATATTTACCACTGGACCAGACAAGACGTTTACCAACGACTTCGCCGGGGATTTTGATTTTTTGTCAAAAAGAAAACTACAGCCAGACGTCAACGGACGAATGGGAAAAACTCAACGTTTATCGAAACCAACGGAGAGGTGACCAAACATCAACGGATGAATGGGGAAAGAGATATACAACCATACGTCAACAGACGAATGGGAAAAACTCAACGTTTATCGAAACCAACGGAGAGGTGACCAGACATCAACGGATGAATGGGGAAAGAGATATACAACCATACGTCAATGGACGAATGGGAAAAACTCAACGTTTATCGAAACCAACGGAGAGGTGACCAGACATCAACGGATGAATGGGAAGACTCGACCAGACGTCAACGGACGAACGGGAGAAGCTCGACGTTTATCGACACCAACGGAGAGGTGACCAGACATCAACAGATGAATGGGAAGACTCGACCAGACGTCCACGGACGAACGGGAGAAGCTTGACGTTTATCGACACCAACGGAGAGGTGACCAGACATCAACGGATGACCTGGGGAAGACTCGATGTTTACCGACATCGAAAGATGATGTTTACCGACATCAACAAAGACGACCAGACATTTACCGATGACTGGGAAAAGGATACAATTATACGTCAACTGACGAATAAGAAAAACTCAACGTTTATCGACACCAACAGAGAGGTGACCAGACATCAATGGATGAATGGGAAAAACTCAACCAGACGTCAACGGACGAACGGGAGAAGCTCGACGTTTATCGACACCAACGGAGGGGTGACCAGACATCAACGGATGAATGGGAGAAAAGAGAGATGTTACGAACACCGAAAGATGATGTTTACCGACATCAAAAAGGGATGACCAGACATTTATCGATGACTGGGGTGAGACTCGATGTTTACCGACATCGAAAGATGATGTTTACCGACATCAACAAAGACGACCAGACATTTACCGATGATTGGGAAAAGGATACAATTATACGTCAACGGACGAATAAGAAAAACTCAACGTTTATCGACACCAACGGAGAGGTGACCAGACATCAATGGATGAATGGGAAAAAACTCAACCAGACGTCAACGGACGAACGGGAGAAGCTCGACGTTTATCGACACCAACGGAGGGGTGACCAGACATCAACGGATGAATGGGAGAAAAGAGAGATGTTACGAATACCGAAAGATGATGTTTACCGATATCAAAAAGGTATGACCAGACATTTACCGATGACTGGGGTGAGACTCAATGTTTACCGACACCGAAAGATGATGTTTACCGACATCAACAAAGACGACCAGACATTTACCGATGACTGGGAAAAGGATACAATTATACGTCAATGGACGAATAAGAAAAACTCAACATTTATTGACACCAACGGAGAGGTGACCAGACATCAATGGATGAATGGGAAAAACTCAACCAGACGTCAACGGACGAACGGGAGAAGCTCGACGTTTATCGACACCAACGGAGGGGTGACCAGACATCAACGGATGAATGGGAGAAAAGAGAGATGTTACGAACATCGAAAGATGATGTTTACCGACATCAAAAAGGAATGACCAGACATTTACCGATGACTGGGGTGAGACTCGATGTTTACCGACACCGAAACAATGGTGTTTACCAACACCAAAGAAAGAACACACGTGGGTGTTGACATGATACTTACCGGTATCACAAGAATGACATCTTCAATACGTCAAGGCAAGGCTAAACACTTGTTGGGGATCTCACTAGGGAGAATCAAGCTTTCCTTCCACGGACAAGTGAGGAAGTGAACCTCTTTGGGGAATTATCAATCCTGAATGCTGTCAGGAGCAACTGTAGCAAATGTGCCGTACAGATGTTGAACAGTGATCCGCCTCTGTCGGGGATACGGTCTGATTAGGTTTAACACATGAATGCATATGTTTGAATTTTTCTATGGCGTAATGCTCCATTTTGAATGGAAATGCTACGCGATTTGAGGATGCAATGATTACTACATGCAAGATGCAGAATGATAAAAACTCCTGCCGGGGAGCAAACGGATTGCTCTGCTGAGCACACAATCTGAATAGATTCTCCAACTCTGTGGGGAGACTCTGTCTGAGGAATATGACAACTTCTCAAACATGCTGGGGAATAGCACCTGCTGGAAAAAGGATCCCACCGGGGACAACCTTCACCAAATCCAACTCGGGGACTCCGCTAGGGAAACAACCAATGCTCGCCTCTGCTGAGGATAACGACCAATCCACCTGTAGGATAAACTCTACTGGGGATAATTTCCACCGAACCTGATCCACCTGGGGAACTCGCTGGGGAAAACCATCAACACCAACCTCTACTGGGGAGATCTGATAGGGAAAACATTCACGACCCTGATGGGGAAACACATCCACAACCCTGCTGGGGAAAGGCATAACTCTGTTGGGGAAATAATAGACCAGACCATGATGGGGATACAGTACTTCAAACCCGACTGATGAGGAATAAACTACTCCACTGACACCTCCGCTGGGGATACAACATCCTCCCGACTCGGTGGGGATTAACAATCTTCAGACTAGCTGAGGGATACACCCACTTTCCGGCCTGCTACCCAACTGCTGGGGAAGAACAGTTACAATAGCTTTCAGACTTGCTTGGGGAAAGCCCCTCCCACACTACTGGACAGTGCTGACAACATCCCTGAACAAACCGTGGCTTATCTACTTCAGCCAGGAACCAAAGGTGATAACCTGCAGCATGCCCCAGGGGATTGTATGGACAAGATACACTCAAGTGTACTCAACATTCAAAATGATTTTCAAATGTTTTATCTTTCTGCACATTATTGTCTAGCCTTCATGTTTTTATATGCAATGTTTATCAAAAATTTGGATGTTTTTGCAAACAAAACAGTAAAAATAAAAACAAGAGAGCAATTTATCTGAATAACGACTTTTTATTGATTGAAAATGGGCCTGAAAAGGCGAATACATCAGGAAGCAATTCCTAGGAAGAGGTAATTACGCACAAAAGGAAAATGAACTATCCTAATGGCAATGTGAACACGGCATCCACTATTTCCAAATTCTGTTATGACTCACAGATCCTCAAATTTCTCCCAATTCCTTGCTTTCCGAGAAGAATGACTGGACCAATCATATCCTTCGAGATGGTAGACACTGAAGCGCGATGAAGTACAGATAACTCAGACTGTAGTCTTCGCTTTATCCCTCTTTTGCCTGGATCGCGTTTTTGGGGTTTTCAATCCACCGGGATACCCATTTTTTCCTAAGCCGCCCTTGCGGGTTTTCGACTTACCGGGTGTATGAATTCTTTTCATTCTTATCCCTAACTTTTTCCCGAACCTTTTTCTCTTTTTTTTTTGGTTCGTCGGGATGCCCTTTTTTGCCTGGACTCTTTTATTCTTTTCGTCTAGCGGGTCAATTTATGCGAAGTATTTTTTGACTACATCTGAGTTAACAGGGGACGGAAAATCTTCACCATCCATAGTTGTAAGCATCAAGGCTCCACTGGAGAAAACCTTTTTAACAACGTATGGACCTTCGTAATTAGGAGTCCACTTGCCTCTGTTATCTGTACCGGGAGGAAGGATCCTCTTCAAAACTAGATCACCAGTCTGATAGCTTTGCAGACGCACTTTCTGATCAAAGGCTCTCTTCATCCTTCTCTGATACAACTGCCCATGGCACACAGCTTCTAACTGCCTCTCCTCGATAAGGCTCAGCTCATTAAACCTTGTTCGAATCCACTCAGCTTCATCCAGCTTGACATCCAACAGGACCCTCAGAGAAGGAATCTCCACTTCAACAGGTAGGACTGCTTCCATACCATACACAAGGGAGTAAGGGGTTGCCCCGGTCGACGTATGCACTGAAGTACGGTACCCATGCAAAGCGAAAGGCAGCATCTCATGCCAATCCTTGTACGTCACGACCGTCTTCTGCACAATCTTCTTAATGTTCTTGTTTGCCGCCTCTACAGCACAATTCATCTTCGGTCTGTAAGGAGAAGAATTGTGATGTTCAATCTTGAAATCTTTACGAAGCTCTTTCATCATCTTGTTATTGAGATTCGAACCATTATCAGTGATGATTCTCTCAGGAACCCCATAACGACAGATGATTTCCTTCTTGATGAACCGGGCAACCACCTGTTTGGTAACATTAGCATAGGAAGCTGCTTCCACCCACTTGGTGAAGTAATCAATCGCAACCAGGATGAAGCGATGCCAATTAGAAGCAGTAGGCTCAATCTTCCCAATCATATCAATCCCCCACATCGCGAACGGCCAAGGCGAGTTCATGACATTCAAAGGGCTTGGTGGTACATGCACCTTATCAGCATAGATCTGGCATTTATGGCACTTCCGAGCGTACTTGAAACAATCGGATTCCATAGTCATCCAATAATAACCGGCTCTCAACAACTTCTTGGACATTGCATGACCACCAGCATGGGTACCAAAAGATCCTTCATCCACTTCTTGCATCAACATGTTTGCTTCGTGTCTATCCACGCATCTGAGCAGAACCATGTCAAAGTTTCTCTTGTACAGCACGTCGTCCTGATTCAAATAAAAGCTTCCAGCTAGCCTTCTCAGGGTTTTCTTGTCATTCTTCGACGCTCCTTCAGGATACTCCTGACTCTTGAGGAAGTTCTTGATATCAAAGTACCACGGTTTCTCATCAACAACAGACTCGGCTGCAAACACATACGCAGGCCTCTCGAGTCGATTCACCGCAACATGTGGCACATGATTCCACCAATGGACTTTGATCATAGAAGACAAAGTAGCCAAGGCATCAGCCATCTGATTCTCATCTCGGGGGACATGATACAGCTTCGCTTTCTTGAAGAAAGTCAGGATCCTTCTGGTGTAATCTCGATACGGAATCAAATGCGGCTGATGAGTATTCTAATCTCCATTGACCTGATTAATCACTAGAGAGGAATCTCCATATATGTCCAGAGTTTTGATCCTTAAATCGATGGCTTCTTCTATCCCCATGATGCAAGCCTCATACTCAGCTTCGTTGTTGGTCACGTCAAAAGTCAGTCTGGCAGAAAAAGGTATATGAGCACCTTTAGGATTGATAAGCACTGCCCCAACACCGTTGCCATTCATATTCACAGCCCCATCAAACATCAATGTCCACTTGTCATCAGGATTCGGTCCTTCCTCGACAAGAGGCTCTTCACAATCTTTCATCTTCAGATACATGATGTCTTCATCAGGGAATTCAAACATCATCGGCTGATAATCATCAATCGGTTGCTCGGAAAGGTAGTCTGATAGAATACTACCTTTGATGGCCTTCTGCGACGTGTACTGGATATCATACTCAGCTAAAATCATATGCCAACGGGCAACACGTCCGGTGAGAGCCGGCTTCTCAAAGATGTACTTTACTGGATCCATCTTAGAAATCAACAAGGTAGTATGGTTCAACATATACTGCCTCAGTCAGCGAGCAGCCCAGGCCAAAGCACATCAAGTTTTCTCAAGCTGTGAATATTTGATTTCACAGTCGGTAAACAATTTGCTAAGGTAGTATATGGCATGCTCTTTTCGACCAGACTCGTCATGCTGTTCCAATACACACCCCATCGAGTTCTCAGTCACTGACAGGTACATTATCAGAGGTCTCCCAGGAACTGGAGGTATGAGGATTGGAGGTTTCTGCAAATACTCTTTTATCTTATCAAAAGCTTTCTGACAGTCATCATTCCACCTGATTGCTTGATTCTTTCTTAGCAATTTGAATATCGGTTCACACGTGGCAGTTAGGTGAGATACAAACCTTGCAATGTAGTTCAATCTCCCTAAGAAACCACGAACCTGCTTTTCTGTTTTCGGTTCAGGCATCTCTTGAATAGCTTTTACTTTTGCTGGATCAACCTCAATCCCTTTCTCACTGACAATGAAACCCAACAGCTTACCGGATCTCACCCCAAACGTACACTTGTTTGGATTCAACCTCAGTTTGAATTTTCTCAGTCTGTCAAACAACTTCTGCAAATTTACCAGGTGCTCCTCTTCTGTCTGCGACTTCGCAATCATATCATCCACGTACACTTCAATCTCTTTGTGCATCATGTCATGAAAGAGAGTCGTCATAGCCCTCTGATAGGTAGCACCGGCATTCTTCAGCCCAAATGGCATCACCTTATAGCAGAACGTGCCCCAAGGTGTAATGAATGTCGTCTTTTCCATGTCCTCTGGCGCCATCTTAATCTGATTATAGCCAGAGAAACCATCCATGAAAGAGAAAACCGAGGATTGAGTCGTGTTATCAACCAAAACATCAATGTGAGGTAATGGGAAATCATCTTTCGGACTTGCTCTATTCAAATCCCGGTAATCGACACACATCCTGACTTTGCCGTCCTTCTTCGGCACGGGAACGATGTTGGCCACCCACGGGGGATAAGTAGTCACTGACAAAAAACCCGCATCCAACTGCTTCTGAACCTCTTCATTGATCTTAACCGCCATATCAGAACTAGTTCTCTGAAGCTTCTGCTTGACTGAAGGACAATCTTCTCTGAGAGGTAGCCTATGCACCACAATATCCGTAGCCAACCCAGGCATATCTTGATACGACCAGGCGAATATCTCCACATATTCTCTCAACATCTCAATCAACCTTCTCTTGACCTCTTCCTTCAAAGCAGCCCCGACCTTGATCTCTTTTCTGGCGTCCTCAGTACCAAGATTAATGATCTCCAACTCCTCCTGATGAGGTTGGATGACCCTTTCCTCCTGCTTCAATAATCTGACCAGTTCTGCAGGGAGTTCACAATCTTCCTCACTCTCCTCTTCAGCTTGGTAGATGGGATTATTGAAATCATACTGAGCCATAACAGAATTGTTCATAGTGGAGTCCGTAAGATCACTTTTGCATGTTTAATGCTTTATTTTAGAAAAACGAGTTCAAGAAAGTCACAAAAATAAAAAAACATTGCCATTTTATTTTTTTGAAAAATGAAAGACAAAAACAGAAAGACAGGGATCACAAAATTGTTTGCAAAACGTCCTTTATTAATGATATCATTGAAAAACATGATGAGGCCCTATAATGAACCACTACGCCTTGGGCAGAACGTAGGGTTTTGTGCAAAATGAAAAACAAAAGAAAATTACTTTGTTTGAAGAGTAACTTGGACCACTTCTTCAACTGTCCAATTGTTGATCGTCTCCCCTGGTGCACACGGGCGAACCCAGTTGTCTAGATCACAATCATTGTCCCCGTCTTCACTACTGGTCGCAAAGACGTCACCATGATTCATCAGCCCAGCGCTGGTGAAGGAACTCGGCCCTTTCTGCTCAATCTGCTCTGACTGCAGAGGTTGATAACCAATACCGAACTTGTCTTCTTTAACAGGCAGGTCCACCATCTTGCCCCAGCCTTCTGCATTGCCCGAGTTGACAACCTCCATAGCCTGCTTGTATGATGCAATTGAGGCACCTGGCTTCTTCTGCTCAGCAAAAGCCACCCTCTCAAGAGCAACGGTCTCGAACGCCTGGCATAGAGTTTCATGGATCTCGCCATCCACCTCCACATATTTGAAAGAGGATAAATGACTCACCAGAATGTCCTCCTCGCCGCACACAGTCACAATCTGACCATTCCAGACATACTTCAACTTCTGATGGAGAGTTGACGAAACTGCCCCAGCCCCATGTATCTAGGGACGCCCCAATAAGCAACTATATGCTGGCTGAATGTCCATCATATAGAAGACAATACTGAACACCTCCGGGCCAATCTTCACTGGCAAAGTGACTTCCCCAAAAACAGACCGTTTGGATCCATCAAATGCACGAACAATGAGATCACTGGGAGTGAGGATAACCTCTTCAACATCTATCTTACTCAAAGTCTTCTTGGGCAGCACATTCAAAGACGAGCCAGTGTCCACCAACACATGTGACAACACTGCGCCTTTGCACTCCATAGTAATATGCAGGGCCTTATTATGGTTGCGACCTTCCGGTGTCAGATCCAAGTCTGTAAACCCCAAACCGTGCCTGGTGCTCACATTGGCAATCACACCCTCCAGCTGGTTGACAGAGATTTCCTGAGGCACGTAAGCCAGATTCAACATTTTCAGCAAGGCATTACGGTGTGCCTCAGAGCACAACAACAGGGACAAAATAGAGATCTTGGACGGAGTTTGATTCAACTGATCTACAATCTTGTAGTCACTCTTCTTAATAATCTTCATAAACTCCTCCACATCTTTCTCAAACGAGCCCTCAGGCACCTCCTTCTGAACAGGTTCTTCCTCAACCACAACCTGCTTACCCTTTGCTTTGGCGAGAGCCTCAGCATTGTTATCCCTCAACGGCTGCGGTGCAAACAGACGACCACTCCTCGTGAAGCCTCCAGGACCCCCTACATTGTCCACCACCGGACCAATAGTTGCAGGAACTCTAATTGGCAAACCAATTGTCACTGGAGACTGATTAACTGGCCTGATCTGACTTTCAGCCCTTCTATTGTTGCGGTAAGCACTATCATACTTCCACGGCACAGCCCTACTGTTCTCAACAGTCCTTCTTCCAGAAGCAACGATAGTAGTGGGAGCACTGACAGTTACTGGAGCAGAAATGGTAACAGGAGTACCAACAGTCACTGGTGCACTGACAGTTCTCTAGCCACGTCCCTCAGACGGTTTGAAATAAATGGTGACAGTTGACACCACTCCACGATCTTTCATGGCCCGACTAAACTGCAGACATCCCTCATCAATCAATCTCTGGATACCAACCCTCAACTCGTCACAACCATTCTCTGAACCAACACAATCTGAACAGCCTTGATCACATCCCGGGAATACTCCCCCACTCAACAAACGATCTTTCACAACCATCAACGGAGTCTAAATCTCACCAACACTGGCCACCACGTCTTCAGCTTCCTCTCCTTCCAAATTATTCACTCTATGTGCACCATGCTGAGGCATAGGGTTGTTCACAACATTAGGCACAGGAGCAAAATTGATTGTTTTGGCGTCAATCAAGTCCTGGACCTTATGATGAAAAGCCCGACAATTCTCTATATGGTGCCCCGGCGCACCAGAATGAAAGTCACAACGAACGTTGGCATCGTACCCAGGTGGTATCTTTGTCAACGGAGCCATCGTACGCAACTCAACAAACCCCAATCTGAGCAATTCGGGCAGCAACTCGGCATAGGTCATCAGCAACGGGTCGAAACGTCGATCCGACATCCTCTGTCTTGGCTGATACGGACGTTGCTGTTGTTGTTGTGGTGGTGGTGGCGGTTGTTGAATTCTCTGTTGTTGTTGTTGACGTGACTGAGGTGCCGGGATGGTCACAGCAGTAACCTGGCGATATTGACCTCTGTTCATATTTCTACGATGTTGCACCGCATTAGTTTCACCCTCTCTCCTGCGAGGTTCCCCAGCAAATGGTTTCTTTCGAAGATGAAGAACCAGCATCCTGAATCTTCCCAGCTTTAATAAGGCTCTCTGTCCTCTCTCCACAAATCACTACATCAGAGAAACTACCGAATGGGCAACTCCCCATCCGGTCCATAAACACTCCTTATAAAGTTCCAATAAACATATTGGTCAACTCCTTCTCCAGCATCGGAGGTTGCACCCTTGCAGCTAATTCCCGCCATCTCTGGGCATACTCTTTGAAACTTTCTCCAGATTTCTGACATAGACTCTGCAACTGAGTCCGGCTCGGAGCCATGTCCATATTATGTTTGTATTGCCTCAAGAAGGCCTCACCCAAGTCTCTCCAACTTCTGATAGACTCTCTTTTCAGCTCCATGTACCAATCCAAGGAAGCTCCAGACAAGCTATCCTGGAAGAAATACATCCACATCTTCTCATCGTCCGTATAGGCAGAGATCTTTCTGAAATAGGCCTGCACATGGGTGCGAGGACAAGAAGTACCGTTGTATTTGTCAAAGGAAGGCGCTTTGAACTTATAAGGAATCCTCAATCCTTCCACCAAACCCATATTTGTCACGTCAAACCCCAAAGAGTTCTGACACTCCATGGCTCTGATCTTTTCATGTAGGGCATCAACCCTCCTATCTCTTTCGTCAGTTCTTCCCACAACTTCATCATCCTCACTGAGGAGAGTAAACATGTCCTCCTGTCGGTCAACCAACGGAGCAGGATGGCGAACTAGAGCACGGGTTGCTCTGACATTAGCAGTCTCTGCAGCAAGAGGCTGTCCATTAATTCTGATACCCTTCAACTCATCACCCACGGCATAATCATTGACGGGAGCAGCAGTAGCAACATTATCATTCACAGGTACCCCCACTGGTGAAGCACAGCTGGGTGGCATAATCACAGCTTCCTGTCTTTGGGCTAAGGCACGCAGCTCCTCCTTCCCTTGAACTACCCCTTGCATCATTGTCATGAATTGGGCCATGTTAGCCCTCATCTCAGCCAACTCAGCTTGCACTTGGTCCATGTTCCTCTGTTGATTCAACCGGGTTGCGTAGCGGTGCGGATGTTGATCAGCAATCTTGCCTAAAACAGGAACCAGAGTGAGAAGTCTCGATCAAGAACACCTGTAATGCAAAATGATATGTGTATGATGCTTATGATGCGTATGATGCACATGATATGTTCATTTCTCAAGCATTCAAGAGCCTAATTCATCTTTCGAGAAATGGCAACCTGCAATAAACAACAAAGAAGCAGCCTACACAGGATAATGAGCACGAAGTGAAACACCAACAATCTCATCTATAGACATGAGCAACAAATATCATACAACAATATTCAGATAAAGATCCAAATGATCAGAGTACAACAATGAATCCCATCCAACAAGCCTGGAGGTGATTCTCAACATAAACAACAGATGCGAGCTAAGACAGATGTCCTCCCGGAATAAGAGTCTTCAGATACTGGCACTGGTCTATCAACATGTCACATTCTGAACATTATGGCAGGGGAGTGAGCTTCTCCTTCAGTTGTCTTCTGAGCTCCACAACTTCTCCTCCAAGCTGGCTCTCTGATGCACATCTCAAGTCTACCTCCTTCTTTAACTGGATGTCTTTGTCCCTGAGCTGCTTTTCCAGGTCTCGTATCTTCTTCTGATAACTAGCTTCAGCTCTCTGCAACCTCAAGCACTCACGGTGTTCTTCATTCAACAAAGTCTCCATCTCCTCATAGGACCTCTTCTTGCTCTTCAATCTAGCAACATCTTCACCCTGTATGCCTTTGAGTTGATGGGCCAAACTCAACTTATCAGCTTTGGCTTTGTAAAGCTCCATCTGGGTATCTTGTTCCTTCTCTTTCAATCGACGATTCTCCATCAAGGCTTGCTTGTAATGCTCAGCAGGCACACTCTCAGCAAGGATCAAAGGTGGTTGCTCTTGCAATGACTCCGTCCTATCATAGGGTAACAACAAAGTCTCAACTCTATTCTTGACCCAATCAATGTAATCAGGCATAGCAACTACAAACTTCTTCTCTAACACAGCTCCATCCTTGACACCAATAGTCTTCCAAGCTCTTCCTACTTGCTCCAATCTTGCAGGGTCACTCCGCTTCTCAAAATACACACTCTCAGCTATCTCAGCATCAAGTGGTCTTCCATTCATCACAAACCCTAACTGGCGAAGAGAAAGAACCGGGTTGTAATTGATGCAACCCTTAGTCCCCACAGGTGGCACATTACGAAACTCTCCACAACTCATGATGACATTACGCACATCCATCCTGTAAGATTGCCACCTGATATCATAGGAGGTAAGAGACATAATCCTCTGAGTCCACTTACGAGTGCCCTGAGCATCCACAAAAGGTCCACTGGTTGGCAGAAGAGACAAGAACCATCTGAGCAACAATGGGAGACAGCATCTGATAGCTCCACCCTTACCATGCCTACTGTGAATGGCATAGTAAGTGTAACACCCTTCTAAAATACCCCAAATATTTAATAACAACAACAGGTATATATCAGAGTAATTACACAAAACAAGGGTGTCACATCTTCTTTAATAACATCATTCATCATAACAACTGTCATGCTCTTTTATTACATCAACCATGAAACATTTCAAAAATACGCAGCGGATAGAAATCATGTCAACCAATTAAAACATATGAGGTTTTACAGGTAAAAGGTTCAACAACCAACGATAAAACAATTAAACGTCCCGCCCCGATGTTACATCTATCAGAGCACGACCCACTATGTAGACTACACTAGACTCCAGGCGCTAGCTTCTACTCAATCACTGCTCGTTACCTGAAAAATAGTTGTAAGGGTGAGTTCCTCAATCGATATAACAACCATTATAATTTATCATGTTATGTTAAGTAAAGTTACACGTTAATCACCCTAATCATATCATGCATTCAGTAACGGCACATCAACTCAATTATCATACTCAATAACAACGTAAAATGCAACTCAACAACAACAAAAAATGCAACTCAACAACAACATAAAATGCAACTCAACAACAACATAAAATGCAACTCAAATGAGACTCGACTCGTTATGCATGTGGTACCATTCGGAGTAAAACTCCCAACTTAAAATCATTGCCAGTTTAGTGGGCATCAAGGCATAAGCCTTCAACTTTCAACTTAAAATTTTGCCAATCCAGGCCAACGTGGTGTGAGCAAAGCTCCGACTTTTTGCCAATCCAGGCCAACGTGGTGTGAGCAAAGCTCCGACTCTATGCATATGAATGTATATGGAATGTACGACTTGCAATTTCAACAACATAATAATAACAGCAACACAACAGCTTTTTCAACAAAAACAACTTATAATCAACTTTGGCTCATCAGCCTACAACTCAGTATTTTCAACAACTTTAACACAACTTATCAACATATTTGCATCAACTCTTCATCACATAACCCAACAAAATTACTCATCATAATTAACTACAATAGGCCACTCACCAATTGTGTTCATAACATAAAATTAACAATTTTTTCCACACTGCAACAGTGTTAACCGGTTAACGCCCTGGGTTAACCGGTTAACGCAGGAAAAATACATTTTCTGGCAAAACGCAACAGTGTTAACCGGTTAACGCCCTGGGTTAACCGGTTAACGCAGGCAATACAGCACACTTTCACAAAATATAACAGTGTTAACCGGTTAACGCCCTGGGTTAACCGGTTAACGCAGGCAAAACAGCAGTCCCTGCGCTAACACAAGGCAGAATGCAGAATTCTCCGCATTTTCCGCCGTTGGAGGACTTCCGGACCTCCGATTCAACTTCCGTAAAAACTACATTATTGGAAATTCACGACACATACAACTATCGATTAAATTTCAGTTTCATACAACTTATTCATCATAATTTTCTCAGCATTCTAAATCCCAATTAGGGTCAATTCAACGGTTTATCACTACCCATTACATGTTAATCTATAATACCCATTAAACGACGATAAACCCCCCTTACCTGAGATAATCCGGCAATTCTTTGAGCTTCAAGCTTTTCCGTTCTTCAACCTTTGCTCTTGCTCCTTCTCTTGCCCTTTTCCTCTTTCACGATGCTTCTCTGCTTTTTCACGTAAAACCCTTCTGTTCCAAAAATGAGACTCTTTCTCTTATTTCCAACTTATATATTTTCCAAATAATTATTATTCCAAAATAATAATAATAATAATCCAATAATTCAACTTTATTTAATTAAATTAATAAAATAATATTAACTCAATTAAATAATTCTCTTATTTTAATCGGGGTGTTACAACTCTCCCCCACTAAAAGAGTTTTCGTCCTCGAAAACATACCTCAAGCAAATGACTCTGGATAGGACTCTTTCATCTGACTCTCCAGTTCCCAAGTCACATTGCCACCTGCTGGTCCTCCCCAAGCTACCTTCACTAAGGCAATCTCTTTACCCCGCAACTGCTTCAACTCTCGATCCTCAATCCTCATAGGTGATGTTTCAACAGTCAGGTTGTCTCTCACCTGTACATCATCTACTTGGACTACATGCGACGGATCATGAATGTACCTCCTCAACTGAGACACATGAAAAACCTCATGCAAATTCGCAAGTGACGGCGGTAAAGCGATACGATAGGCTACTTCTCCTATCCTCTCCAAAATCTGATAAGGACCAATAAATCGAGGTGTCAACTTCTTCGACTTCAAAGCCCGACCAACACCTGTTATCGGAGTAACACGAAGAAACACATGATCTCCCTCTTGGAACTCAAGTGACTTCCTCCTCTTATCATGATAACTCTTCTGACGACTCTGAGCAATTCTCATCTTCTCCTGAATCATCTTAATCTTTTCTGTAGTCTGTTGAACAATCCCCGGTCCAACCACAGCACTCTCACCGGACTCATACCAACATAACGGTGTCCGACATCTCCTACCATACAAAGCTTCAAACGGCGCCATACCAATGCTCGAATGAAAACTATTGTTGTAGGTAAACTCAATCAAAGGTAAATAACAATCCCAAGCACCTCCCTTCTCCAAAACACAAGCTCTCAAAAGATCCTCTAATGACTGAATCGTTCTCTCAGTCTGACCATCAGTCTGCGGGTGATATGCAGAACTTAATCTCAGCTTAGTTCCCAAAGCATTCTGCAAACCTTCCCAGAATTTCGAGGTAAATCTAGGATCTCTGTCCGAAACAATACTCGACGGAATACCATGCAAACTTACAATTTTCTCAATATACAACTCAGCTAACTTCTCTAACGGATAATCCATTCTAATCGGAATGAAATGAGCCGACTTTGTCAATCTGTCAACAATCACCCAAATAGCTTCAAAATTCTTAATTGTTCTCGGTAAACCAGAAACAAAATCCATACTGATACTATCCCACTTCCACTCTGGAATAGCCAACGGTTGCATTAGCCCAGACGGCTTCTGATGCTCAATCTTCGACTTCTGACAAGTCAAACAAGAATAAACAAAACTCGCAATTTCTCTCTTCATTCCCGGCCACCAAAATAACTTCTTCAAATCATGGTACATCTTCGTAGCTCCAGGGTGAATACTCAACCCACTACGATGTCCTTCCTCAAGAATACTCTTCTTAAGCTCAGTAACATCCGGAATACACACCCTCTTACCAAATTTCAGAATACCATTTTCATCAACTCTGAATTCGCCACCTTGACCTTGATTCACTAAAGTCAACTTATCAACCAAAAGCACATCGGATTTCTGACCCTCTCTGATCTCATCCAGGATACCACTTGTTAACTTCAACATTCCCAATTTAACACTATTGTGAGTACTCTCACACACCAAACTCAAGTCTCTAAACTGCTCAATTAAATCCAATTCCTTAACCATTAGCATAGACATATGTAATGATTTCCGACTCAACGCATCAGCCACTACGTTTGCTTTACCCGGATGGTAATTCAAACCAAAGTCATAATCCTTCAGAAACTCTAACCATCTTCTCTGTCTCATATTCAGCTCTTTCTGATCAAACAAATACTTTAAACTTTTATGGTCACTGAAAACTTCAAATCTTGACCCGTACAAGTAATGCCTCCATAATTTCAGAACAAATACCACAGCCGCCAACTCTAAATCGTGCGTCGGATAGTTCCTCTCATGAACCCTCAGCTGTCTTGAAGCATAAGCTATAACCTGCTTATTCTGCATCAACACACCACCCAAACCCAACAATGAAGCATCACAGTAAACTTCAAATGGTTCCGACGGACTCGGTAATATCAGAATAGGAGCAGTAGTCAACCTTCTCTTTAACTCTTGGAAACCTTCTTCACATTTTGAGTCCCAAACAAATGCTTGCCCCTTTCTAGTCAACATCGTCAACGGTAACGCCAACTTAGAAAATCCCTCAATGAACTTCCTATAATAACCAGCCAATCCAAGGAAACTTCGAACCTCAGCAACAGACTTCGGAGCTTCCCACTTAGACACCGCTTCAATCTTAGAAGGATCAGCAGCAACGCCACCTCTTGAAATCACATGACCAAGAAAACTAACCTCTTCTAACCAAAATTCACACTTGGACAATTTAGCAAACAACTTCTTTTCTCGTAGAACTTCTAAAACTACTCTCAAATGCTCAACATGCTCTTCTTCAGATTTCGAATACACCAAAATGTCATCAATAAACACCACCACAAACTTGTCTAGGTACGGATGGAAAATCCTATTCATATACTCCATAAATACTCCAGGCGCATTAGTCACACCAAAAGGCATTACAGAATACTCATAATGTCCATACCTTGTTCTGAAAGCAGTCTTCTGAATATCCTCGGTTTTCACACGGATCTGATGATACCCAGATCTCAAATCTATTTTGCTGAACACACTTGCACCAACCAACTGATCCATCAAATCATCAATCCTCGGCAAAGGATACCGATTCTTGATCGTCACTTTATTCAGTTGCCTGTAGTCCACACACAACCTCATAGTACCTTCTTTCTTCTTAACCAATAGCACTGGTGCACCCCACGGTGACACACTCGGACGAATAAATTTCTTATCCAACAGATCTTCCAACTGACTCTTCAATTCAGTTAACTCAACAGCAGACATACGGTACGGAGCCATCGATATCGGCCTAGTACCAGGTACCAAATCAATCGAAAACTCAACTTCACGCTCTGGCGGCAATTCATTCACCTCTTCCGGAAACACATCAGGAAAATCACACACCACGGCTAGATCGCCAATCACCAGTTTATCTTTAGCCTCCAGAGTCGGTAACAGCATAAACAACTCTGCCCCATCAGCTACTTCTTCATTCACTTGCCTTGCTGATAGAAACAAACTCTTTCCCTCCTCCATCTCAGGAAAGACCACCGTCTTATCAAAACAATTGATAGAAACTCGGTTAAACACCAACCAGTTCATACCCAGAATAACATCAATCTGCACTAGTGGAAGGCACACTAGGTCCATCCCAAAGTCTCTACCAAAAATACTCAAAGGACAGTTTAAACAAACCGAAGTAGTAGTCACTGAACCCTTCGCAGGAGTATCAATTACCATACTACCAAACATCTCAGATATCTCTAACTTAAGTTTCACAGCACAATCCAAAGATATAAAGGAATGAGTCGCACCTGTGTCAATAATAGCTACAAGAGGAAAGCCATTAATATAACACGTACCTCGGATAAGTCTGTCCTCACTGGAGGTTTGAGTTCCGGTCAATGCGAACACCCTCCCCGTCTGAGATTTCTTTGGCTTCTGACACTGACTTCCAATATGCCCTTCTTCGCCACAATTAAAACAAATCACTTCCTTGTGCTTGCAATCAGCTATTGCATGACCAATCTTACCACAGCGAAAACACCTCTTTACTTCAGCAGTGCATACATTACTCTTATGACCAGCCTGACCACATTTGAAGCAAACTATACCAGCAGGAGCACCTCCCCCACTAGTTCTCTGAGCCGGAGCAGCTCTTTGCTTCCCTTTTCCAGCTGGAGCATCATACGGCTTGCCACGATTTTGATGTTGCTTGCCTCTGCGGTCACTGACAATCTTGTAATGAGCATTATTGTCTTCCTCAAATATCCTGCAGCTATCAACCAATTCAGTAAAAATGCGTATCTTCTGATACCCAACAGCCTTCTTAATTTCAGAGCGCAGTCCATTTTCAAACTTGATGCACTTTGAAAATTCAGCACCAGCACCAGTGTAATGAGGATAAAATTTGGACAGCTCCACAAATTTCGCAGCATAATCAGTGACAGACATGTTTCCTTGCTTCAGCTCAAGGAACTCAATTTCCTTCTTACCACTGACATCTTCCGGATAATACTTTCTCATGAATTCCCTACGGAATACATCCCAAGTAATGGCTTCACCTGCCACGGTCAACCTCTCGTGAGTCTCTAGCCACCAGTCATCAGCTTCGACTGCTAGCATGTGAGTACCATACCGAACCTTCTGAGCTGGAGTGCAATCCATAACACGGAAGATCCTCTCTATCTCTTTCAACCATCCCAAGGCTGCATCTGGATCATGCTTCCCTTTAAACACCGGCGGATTCTCTCTCTGAAAAGTCGCCAAGCTACGTGATCCAGCATCTCCACCAGCATTTGGCAAGTTCTGCACAGCTTGTGCCATTGCTTGCATTGCGGCAGCCATTGCAGCGTCATTCCTTCCAGCCATTTCAACTTATCAATACAACACAACTTAAAGTTAGATTAGTAACAATACACAATTGTTAGACAGTAACGACACGACAACTGGCCGGACAGACCGACCTGCTCTGATACCACTAATGTAACACCCTTCTAAAATACCCCAAATATTTAATAACAACAACAGGTATATATCAGAGTAATTACACAAAACAAGGGTGTCACATCTTCTTTAATAACATCATTCATCATAACAACTGTCATGCTCTTTTATTACATCAACCATGAAACATTTCAAAAATACGCAGCGGATAGAAATCATGTCAACCAATTAAAACATATGAGGTTTTACAGGTAAAAGGTTCAACAACCAACGATAAAACAATTAAACGTCCCGCCCCGATGTTACATCTATCAGAGCACGACCCACTATGTAGACTACACTAGACTCCAGGCGCTAGCTTCTACTCAATCACTGCTCGTTACCTGAAAAATAGTTGTAAGGGTGAGTTCCTCAATCGATATAACAACCATTATAATTTATCATGTTATGTTAAGTAAAGTTACACGTTAATCACCCTAATCATATCATGCATTCAGTAACGGCACATCAACTCAATTATCATACTCAATAACAACGTAAAATGCAACTCAACAACAACAAAAAATGCAACTCAACAACAACATAAAATGCAACTCAACAACAACATAAAATGCAACTCAAATGAGACTCGACTCGTTATGCATGTGGTACCATTCGGAGTAAAACTCCCAACTTAAAATCATTGCCAGTTTAGTGGGCATCAAGGCATAAGCCTTCAACTTTCAACTTAAAATTTTGCCAATCCAGGCCAACGTGGTGTGAGCAAAGCTCCGACTTTTTGCCAATCCAGGCCAACGTGGTGTGAGCAAAGCTCCGACTCTATGCATATGAATGTATATGGAATGTACGACTTGCAATTTCAACAACATAATAATAACAGCAACACAACAGCTTTTTCAACAAAAACAACTTATAATCAACTTTGGCTCATCAGCCTACAACTCAGTATTTTCAACAACTTTAACACAACTTATCAACATATTTGCATCAACTCTTCATCACATAACCCAACAAAATTACTCATCATAATTAACTACAATAGGCCACTCACCAATTGTGTTCATAACATAAAATTAACAATTTTTTCCACACTGCAACAGTGTTAACCGGTTAACGCCCTGGGTTAACCGGTTAACGCAGGAAAAATACATTTTCTGGCAAAACGCAACAGTGTTAACCGGTTAACGCCCTGGGTTAACCGGTTAACGCAGGCAATACAGCACACTTTCACAAAATATAACAGTGTTAACCGGTTAACGCCCTGGGTTAACCGGTTAACGCAGGCAAAACAGCAGTCCCTGCGCTAACACAAGGCAGAATGCAGAATTCTCCGCATTTTCCGCCGTTGGAGGACTTCCGGACCTCCGATTCAACTTCCGTAAAAACTACATTATTGGAAATTCACGACACATACAACTATCGATTAAATTTCAGTTTCATACAACTTATTCATCATAATTTTCTCAGCATTCTAAATCCCAATTAGGGTCAATTCAACGGTTTATCACTACCCATTACATGTTAATCTATAATACCCATTAAACGACGATAAACCCCCCTTACCTGAGATAATCCGGCAATTCTTTGAGCTTCAAGCTTTTCCGTTCTTCAACCTTTGCTCTTGCTCCTTCTCTTGCCCTTTTCCTCTTTCACGATGCTTCTCTGCTTTTTCACGTAAAACCCTTCTGTTCCAAAAATGAGACTCTTTCTCTTATTTCCAACTTATATATTTTCCAAATAATTATTATTCCAAAATAATAATAATAATAATCCAATAATTCAACTTTATTTAATTAAATTAATAAAATAATATTAACTCAATTAAATAATTCTCTTATTTTAATCGGGGTGTTACAGTAAGTGTCAGCTAACAATGTAGGAACTGGGTTTCCTCCAAGGAAGATAGTGACAGCAGCAAGATCCACAAAATTGGGCGTACTCGGGAACAACACCACTCCATAGATCATGACAGCCAACTGAGCATGAAAAGCTTCCCAATTTCCCTTCTTTGCTTCTTCTCTAGCCATCCTCAATAGGAACTTCAAAGGCAAATCCACAACATCACCACTCGACTTCCAATTGTCACTCACTTCTTTGATACTCAAATGAAAAGCTCTGGCAACAACTCTGAAATCAACCTCCTTTGGAACACCCAAGGAAGGAACCTGATATCTGATCGGGACATTCAGCAGAATAGAGTACTCCTCAAGAGTGGGCACTAACTGATAATCCTGGAAAGTGAAACAACGGATCTCTGGGTCATAAAACTGTAGAAGAGTCTGCAACGGCACCGGATCTACCACCATCTTCAACAGTGTCAACAAATCCCCATACTGATCAACAAACACCTTCTGATTACCGCCGGTCACAAAGTTGCTCAACTCTATCAAGGACGTCAATGGCTCATGGTGAAAACTGTAGGTGCAAGTCTTCCTCTTCATCTCCGGAACGGATGCCATCTCTCACAGTGAATAGACTCCTGAATGAACCTAAGAAATGATATGCATGAAGAGATTAGCTTTTTCTTTTTCTTTTTTCTTTTGATTTTTTCTTTTTTATTGCATTTTTTTTTTGAAAATAAATATGCTATGATGCAAATGATGCAAACAAGACTGGCTGGCAGTGCATCTCGAAGCACAGGTTCAAAGCTTCGGCTTGAATTCGGAACCACAAAGTCATCTGAGACCCAAAAATCATCTGAGACCCAATCTTAGAATCAAGTCACCAACCGGAACCAAGAGTCACCAACAAGTCACCAATGTTACCTGTAAATGATCATTCCCTCCCCACTCACGGGTGTAATCTAGGCCAGGGTAAGGTCGAGAGAAACGCAGGATAAACAACCCTTTTATAGAATATCATCATGTACACACCCGATGTATGTACCGATAATACCCCATCAGGATCTGAGCTGCTTGTGATATCAAGTTCCGCTAAGTGGCGCAATACCACCCGCTTCCCAAGAATCACTCTATTCCTAGGTGTCCTAGAGTTCACTCATAGCCTGGGTATTGGGCCTTTTACCTCATGTAACTCCCACCCCAACAGAGAAACAGACAACCAGCCAGCACAGATGAAAAATATAATGCATGCAAACATAAATGCAAATATACACAAATAAATGCAATAAATGAAACAGCAAAAGCAACCAAACCCTATCCTAGAGAGCGCTAGGAGAGACTCGCTTAGGGAAGATGGACCAGCAAGAGGTCAACTTCTCTTTCTCCCCTGCAGAGTCGCCAGCTGTCGCATTATGCGAAAAACCGGCGGGAAAACGAAACAACATAGCCGCCATCGTGCGTTATTTATCCCAAAGGAGGGAAAGGAAACGCTCGAAGTAAACCTGGAAAGAACATGGTCTCGCGACCAGAGAAAGATGGGATCGGGAGTCGGTTATGCGAAGGGAAGGTATTAGCACCCCTACGCATTCGTCGTACTCGACGGGATCCACGCTCGAAAAGGATAGAAGAAAGGTTGCTAAAAACTGCTCAAACACTGCACAAGGCTGGAAACACAGGAAGACAAAAGAAACGGGACTCGGCAGGATATCGCATCCTGGGCCTACGTAGTCTGTCAAGCACAGACATCAGAGTCGACGTAGTTCGGGACAGGGAAACATGCTCGCTAGGATGTCGCATCCTATGCATACGTATCTTCTCTGACCGGAGAAGAACCAGAGCACTCGTAGCTCGGCTAACGCACGCCAAACAAAACACACAGGAAACCGACTGCCAATCGTTGGACTTACGTCAGACTCCACACAAACAGGCAAACATGGAAACCGAATGCCAATCGCTGGACTTACATCAGACTCCGAACCAACAAACACACACACAGGAAACCAACTGCCAATCGCTGGACTTACGTCAGACTCCAACAAACAAACACAAAGGGTTGAAAAAGAAAAAGGGCGCCCGGAGAGATCAGCTCATCTCCTGCCTACGTACCTCATCTGGTATGAGGATCAGGGCGACGTAGTTCCCCTACGCAGGGAAAGAACTTCTAACCTAACCAGAGACTGGGAAGTGACAAACTAGAAGGGAGCCTGACTTGAGCCTAATAGTTATCATGTAATCCACAATGGCCCTAGGTTAAGGTTTCTATCCTAACTTGCACAGGGAGCAAGCTATCCTAAACAGCACAGTCAAACACACACAAGCACAATAAAGCAAGCACACACACTATATGCATACAATTGGGCTCATACAAGGTTAGGCTGTAAAAACAAGCCAACTGGAATGGGGTGTTTTTAGCTCTTAACCCTAACATTGAGAGTTAGGGTGAAGCAGATGAAATGGGAAGTGAGGGTAAGACCTCACAGCTCTTATCCCTTGGGAGAGCTTGACTCAAAGTAGAAAGTGTGGGAGTTCAGAATGTAGGAACTCTTCTCCACAAATGACTGACACAACATGATCTTGGGTTATTATCCACAATGCATCAACACATGGTGTGTGAGCAAGGTGAATGACACAACTGAATAGCAGGGGATGGGTTGCACATCCCTTTTATCTGCCAATTGCCTCTAAAGAGGTCTTTACCTGCTTGGCACAAAAATAAACATTCACAAGCATTGCCTCTTAAGGAGGGCTTCAGACAGGTGTCTGCCCACATAACAGGACAGGTCTTCCAGACTACATGAAGTCAGAAGAATTATACCTCAGCGGTAAGCAAACCACAAGCTAGCAAAGCAAGTTCAAATGAACTTAAATCCACTTAGGTACCTGTGAAAAAATCTAAACCAATCAGTTCAACTGTACAGACAAACAATCAACAGGCAATAACAAACAGACAGACAATGTTCACAATGTGCAAGCCACAAGGCAAACTCAAATGAGTTAGCATCAACCTACAAAACACACAAGTGTTAGTAATCAAGAGCAAACATCAATGCTCAAATGAGGAAACATCATCAACTATGGACTTGGGTGTTTAAACCTGAAATCAAAGCCCACATGTAAGCCACAAACCACTAGGTCAAAGCCTAGGGTCAAAGATGGAGAAAAAAGTCAAAACAGAACCTCAAACTTGACATGAAGCAACTTCAAACACATATTGACATATCCTAAAAAGGCTCACATCAAAATCATTAACCAAATGCATTTCATGATCAAATGAAGTTAAAGGTGATTTCAAAGCATCCAAATGGTCAACATGAATGAAAAATCTCAATCAAAACAGAAATGATTCCAAAAAATCTGGAAAAAATCATGAGCAATCTAGACATCCATAACATACATCACACAAAAAATCAGAAGCATTGGACATCATTTGGCATGGCAATCACATTGTACAAAACAGGCAACCAAATGTGTGACACAAATTGTCACACCAAGTTAGAACAATCATAAAACAGAATTGGATCATGGGAAAAATATCAAACTAAAGCCAAAATGTTTATCAACATGTCTAGAAACTACACACAAAATTTCAGAGTCATTGGATAAGAAACAAGCATTTTATGATCAAAGGAACCAAGCAATAGCATAAATGGACACATGTTCAATCACCCTAGGACAAATCATTTTTTAAGCCAGGCACAATTTTGCAATTTATGATCATAAAAAAGTAGACAGGATAAGGAACACATAGCAAAAAATTGGGGATCAATTGGAGCATTTTTCAATTTTATATGATTTTTGGAAGTTTGGAAAGAATTTGAAAATGTAAATGAACAAGCATGGCAAATAAAGGAGGGAAAGTGGAAAATGCATTGCAATCTGAAAAAGTCCCTCAGCCGGATTCGAACCACTGCCAGATTTGAAATTGGCGCTTAACCAAAACGACCGCGTTTTCGTCCTGAACCCTAGCGCCCAGAATTTCGTAGCAAAACATGAATCTCGTAGCAAAACCGAAGCAAGCCATGCATATTTCGTAGCAAAACTGGAAACACGATGAACTTCAAGCTTGAAGATGAAGATCATGATGATCTTCATACACATTTTCCAGAAAAATCAAAAAATGTTCCAGAAATCACAAATAATACAATCATTCAACCGGTTTCTTCATGGTAAGCACGGATCCAACAATGAATCAACCAAAAACAACACATATCACTCAAATCGAAGAAATCAAAATTGAACACTCAAACTTCAATCATGCATAACTTCCACAATACAGCACCAATTCACTCAAAATTTGCATCAGAATCATCACCAAGCCATGATCTACATGAATATCCTAATAATTTTCAAAATAATCAAACTCGAAAACTGACCTTCTTGATGAACAGAACTTGGAATCACGTGATGTAAGGCTTGTAATGGCTCAATTCTTCTCCACAATGCTTAATGAGGTAGTTGATGATGAATTTGAAGCTCAAATGCACACGAATCCAGCTTAATTTGCAAATGCCATGGATGCTTCAAGCTTTGAATCTAGCTCAATATGCCACGATTTGCCTTGATTCCACGTCCAAATTTGCTCAAAAATGCTTTAGGAGGATGAATCAATCAATAGAAAGTGTTCATGTGTGAAGAAATTGAAGAAAAGTTTGAGAGAAAAATTTTGTGAATCTTGGAATTCAGATCTGAAATGTGTCTTAATGATGGAAACAGTTATGATTATTAATATATACTTCATGCTAATGATGTTTAAAACTTGTTTAAGCCAAAGCCAAATGAGATTAATCAATTTTGAGGTGTATGTGCAAAATGACATTTTCACTTCATGCACCCCATGCATGCGTGAACAATACCAATTCCTGGCCCAAGTCCTCTTAAAATCAGTCCATGCATACTTTTGAAATGGTTTTTTATGCCCATGATCATCCAAAATGATGTTATGCAATTTTCTTCACAAATCTTCATGAATAAGCCAAAGACCATGCAAAGGAAATTTAAGTCATGTAATGATATGCTTGGAAAGTACATGTTATGAGGATCAAAAATGCAAAAAGAACCACCCATTTTGGAGCTTTGGTTAAAAAGTTATGTCCATTTGAATTTTCAAACACACTTTGCCATGATTGGATCATATCTCCTCAACCACACATGAGAAATTCATGATCTTGGACTTTTTGGAAATGGGAGAGAAATATCTTCAACGTTCATGTTGGACAAAATTTCATTTGAAGCTTTCTTGATGATGTAAAGTTGAGTTGAAGTTGGTCCAAAACCTTTCCATTTTTGGAAATTTCAAATTATAGGTCACCTGCTATTTTTGGAAAGTCTTGATCTGACTTCAAATTCTTTAATGTTGATGTTTGAAATGTCAAATGAGACTTGTTTGAACATGAATGAAGCATCTCTAACCACTTCCCACCTCCAAATCCACAGTTGACTTTGCAGTTGACTTCTGTTGACTTTTGTGGGCCTCTGATGACTTGGTCATGGACTGATGAGTTTTGAGCCTTCAACACTTAGCCAAACTACTTCAAAGTGATCCTTGGGTCATGTAAACTCAATGGAACAACCCTAGGGCTTTGATCTCATGGAAACTGCTCTTGTTGCCTTGCACAGTTGAATCTCCTGACCAGTCTTGCTTGATGAGATGTAACATGCTATGCAATATGAATGCAATGTTAATAACCTAAAAATGAAATGGATATACAAATGGGAGGTGCAAATTTGAGGTCCTACTGCCAAATTTAATTACTCATTTATTCTTTGATTCATTATGTCTTTTAATCGTATTAATATAGAAAATACATAAATAAATAGTTATCAGATGCATGGTTTTGTAAGTGGCTCTGATACCACTGAAGGAGAATAGCGATCCAAAACGCAGCGGAAATTAAAAGTTTCTCCTTTCGTGATCCTTACGAATGGGCATGATCAGTGATTGAATTGTTACCTCTTATGGCGATTGAAACCTTTGATGCAGATCTAAGGAGCGATCACGAATGTTGAATGGTGACAACGTCTCTACTTAGTCCACACGAACGGATTCCTTCAGTCTTAGTGCTAGCTGTTACGAATGAAGGATTTAAATGAGTGAGAGAGAGAGAGAGGGAGAGAGAAACGAAATTTTATCTGAACCAATGCTTCTGCACAAGGGTTCTATTTATAGAACCATTTGTGTGGGTTGTAAGCTAAAAAACTCACTTAAGTGTATTTGGCCCATATCTTATGATATACCAAAATCACTTAAGCGTGTGGTACCTTACCATATTTCATATTCTATTTAAGTGCACCGTACCTTACGATGTTCTACAATTCACTTAAGTGCACCGTACCTTACGGTGTTCCGTATTTACTCTATCTCTCATCAATCCGTCCTTTTGCGTGTGACCCTGTAGGTTTTCACGACATTGCCAATTATACTAAATCATGTATTTAACAAAATAAACAGTGAGCGGTATCTAGCAACACATCACTGCTACCCAAGATACGAGAATGTCATGTGATCTGAAAAATCCTTTTGTGATAATACTTGTGTGTACAATTACCGTTTTGCCTTTATGTCTATATTGAACACAAGGCATAGACAGTGTCATCCTTGTCCAGTTCAATATTAGGCCCGTAGACATTTATCTTGTTACGCAGGATGGGCAAATTCCATCTAGGTCACTCATGTTCCTCAGCATGCTTCGTGGAGTACCCATCAACTGTCTTTATGGTCATCCAGTTACAGACAATGTTTGATCAGCAATAAGGCACTCGACTTTACATCTAGGGTCCATAGTGGTTTCAGGTCAAAAGGTGGTATACACCATTATCACCATGAGAATAACTTATGACATTTTTCATAACATTCTATATAGTATTCTCATAGCGGGTCAATCCAGTATAAATATTACTCCTAATATTCATACCTATGTTTAAGACTTGATAACTCCTTATTCATAATCCATGAGATGTGATCATCAGTCTATATACATAATAGTCTTAATGCTTTAATGTTATCCCACTTCATAACAAAGCTCGACAACGGATACTTTAAGAATAGTGTCCTTATGTTTAATGGGATCTCATGATTAAGTCAGACTTGATACATTAAATGGACTAGCTATTCTAGGGACTTTATTAAACAAACATAATAAAGAAAAAGCCTTTTATTATTAATAAATAATTTGATACAAGTACCAAAAGTATTGGCCTTTATGGCTTACACCAACAGGTCGAAGAGCTTGTCCTTCGTCGTTGGGGGTTAGTTGGGCCAATCAAGATCCTTTGACTCCTCTATTTTTCACTTCTTCAGTTTCTTCATCAGCAATGCCTTTATTGGGGAGACTTGCCTCGAAAGTGGCATTGAGCCAGAGTTGTAGTAGCCAGAAGGGGCCATAGAGAAGGAGGTTTCCTTTTTCTCCCAAGTTCTTTAGTTGAGTGACTCCATCACTCAGTGATTCATAAAGACTTGCTAGGATCATTTCGCTTAAACAAACGTCATGTCCAACATGTAGTTGGTTCGCCAGAGTAAGCTACTTCTTGGCAACCTGTAGGGACTTCGAGCAGAACACGGAATGGGATAACCACAAAGCTAAGAAGGTTATGTGTTCCACATCAGAAACGGTGTCGGTATCCTTATCATGGTAGGGTGCGATATGGGTCGAATATGTTGCTCTGGAGGTGGAAAAGGCTATAGTGTCCTCAGAATCAATATCGGGGTCATATGTGTGTCCAGTAGGTTTTAGCCATGTGATAACGGTTAGGTCGAAGAGAGTTGGTGTGATCATACCACATAGAAGGTGGAAGGTGGAAGGTGTAATGTGTGTTATCCCAAAAGTACAACGAAGATACTAACATAGATGAGTTATACTCTAAGCCTAATTTTGACAACATTATCAGGTCATAAATCCCCATATCTTTCCGATTTTGGGCTTTGGTTTTTTCTATTTTGTTTAGCCATTCTATATAATCTGTTGGGTCTTTAAATGAGGGAGTGGCACGAAAAACCCTAAAGTCGTTCATAAATCTCAGATTTATGGTTTCGTCTATTTTTGGTTCTTCAGCAGTGGTTAGTTCAACCCTAGGTTTCTTGGCTTGCTCTATGGGTTTACATTTTTTATAAGAAGGGAAGTATTCCTTAAGCTTACTAAAATCAATATCTAAATTAGCCAGAGGTCCAGATAACGCATGGGTTATACCAGAAACAGAAATGGGAATAAGTACCTGAGAGGCGTAAATCCTGCGTTGTTCTTCAGTTTTTGGTTCTGGGATGTACTATTGGTTACCCACCATTACTGGACCAGGTAATGTAGTGAAGGGAGGTAGTTCTGAAATCTTCTTAGGACTTTTTGATTTGACATACGTCTTGGTAGCTTTGCTTATGTCCTTGGAGGTTTTGCTTAAGGTTGCCATTGTTGTTGAGTTTTGAAGGAAAGGAGAAAATCTGGGTTTGCTTAAAGGTTGTTTAAAGATGAAAAGTTAGAGTGCTTGAGATTTCAGAAAGCGTAAAAAATGGAATTGGTATGAGTTATGTCTTTTATAAGTGTGTTTGGAAGAAAAAACGATTCAAATCAACACTAATGGTTGCCAAGTTAGTGGGACAAGTGTCTTTCCTAGATTGTGTGATGAAGAGGTGGTAATTAATGCCTAAACCCACGATCTCCTGGGGTCTAGAAAATGTGTGAAGGTAGAGAAAAACAAGAAAAGGGGTTTGAATTGTTTTCATAGGTAATATAAACTTTTGCAGACAAAACACACACAAAAGATAAAGTTATCAACACAAAAGTTTATCCTGGTTCGCTTGAAATTCAAAGCTACTCCAGTCCACCCGGCCAAGGTGATATCGTCTTCAACAAGGACTTAATCCAATAATCTAGAAAGGTTACAACAAAAGAGTCTAAGAGAGTAAATATCTCTTAGCCCTCTTAAGTCTACAGACTTCATGAGTCACTTGAGGAAATATTCAACAACTATTTTAGAATTACAAGGAAGTGTTCAGTGCTTCTAGGTAAGCAGTATTAACACAATAAAAACAGTAAGAATTCACACTCAGAGCAACAACTCGTGTGAACAGATTTAAACAAGAATTAATGATAATATAGAATGGAGTTTTCAGTATTCTTGTGTGATTGCTTCATACTTGGTATGATGATGATTCCGCCTTTATATAATGCCTTGAATATGAGACCGTTGGCTGAGGCATTAATGTAGTATCTTGGCAATGATGGAACTTAATTGACATTAAGTTTATTGTCCTTTCCATAGAAATTTTGGAGAGTGTTTATTATTTTCCAAATAAAGATTCATACCAAAAATGGAAAACTTCGTTACTAAGTCTTGTGGTTGATTTGCTTGACTTGTGTCAGAGTGCGCGGAATCCAGATCTTCTTGTTCAGCATGTATTCTTCAGATAGTTGCTTAGAATTGACTTTCTTCAGAAGTTCTTGATATGTCTTCTGTAGAACCTTCTTCAGATGTACAAATTAGCAGAGTAATTGTTTGGAATCCTTCAGATTCTGAGTTTTCAACCTTTAGGTGTTATGAGCATTGTTGTCTTCAGAGTCAGAGCGACTGCGTTATTTGCCTCTAGGTCAGCTATTATGGACTTGTGTGATGTCAGATGTTGTCTATCAGATCCATTTTCTATTAGAATCCTGCATACTTAGATAAATTCGTTAGGGTGCCAATTTGTTTCATCCTTTGTTATCATTAAGATATGAATTGTAGACCCAAAATCTTATTCTAACAATCTCCCCCTTTTTGATGATGACAAAACTTCAGACTGATGATGAAACAATGATACTTCATAGAAAATTTAAGGAGTTATCTCAGAGTCAGATGTGTGATGACTCCCCCTGAGATAAGTAATCTCCCCCTAAATTAGATGCTTAAGAAGTTTTAGATGTTCTTACTAGATCTCCTTACGTTGTATAGCTTGTTTCTTAGATGTTTTAACTCAGATACTTCCTGCAGAGCTTTAGATTTCATAATAATAGTTTTTAAATATGCACAGTCCATTATGAGGCTTAGATAATATTTTATCAGAGGTTGTTTAATTTATTCTCCCCCTTTTTGCCAGACTCAAAAAGACTTAGTAAAGTAAGTAAGGCAAAACATATGTCATTGATAAGAGAAAAGTATAGATAAGAGAAAAATATAGAAGAGAACAAAAGAAGAAAAAAAACTTAGAAGAAAAACATAGAAGATAAGCACTTAGAGAAATAGCAAAAAAATCCTAAGTGTGCCTAAGGGTTTGGAGGAGGTGGCATCCTCTACAGCAATTAAGTCAGCAGATTCTGAATGTTGGAGTTGACAAAGTCTTATTGATCTAGTCTTGCTCTCACGATATGTTGCTCTTTCTGTAGTTCTTCTAGAGTCTTCAACACAAGTGGGGCGAAATCAGAGTGAGATGGCTCCCCCTGAGTCAGAGCAGCTTCCTTAGCCTTGGCATCCTCTTCCGTAGCAATGTGTGTTGCTTCTTCAGCGTCAGCCTTGGCTTTGGCTTCAGCTTCAGCAGCAGCAGCAGCCTCAGCGGTGGACTTTTCTACAGCTTCTCTTGCTTTCTCTTCTTCTTCTATGCGAGCTCTCTCCTCTTCCTTTCTTGCCGGACGGGCTTGTAACCTCTCTCTAGCTTCTTTGATAAAGTCGTTTCTAACTTGTTCAGAGAGGCCTTTCATTTTGAAAGCCTCGGATGTCATCCATCTGATTACTCTATTCTAGTGAATCCTCACTGCACAGGGATCATCACTGATTCTAGAGTTTTCAGATAGTGATCTGATCTTTTCCACTGATGACTCAGCAAATAAGGCTACTGCCTCTTCCAGAGTGGGAAAGGTGGGTTCAACTTCAAGGGTGAGAGGTATAGGTGTTGGTGGTGTAGGGATGGTTTCAGTGGGAGGGTCATATGGTTGGGTAACAGGGTTTTCAGAGGGAGTTTTTGTGTGAGGTTCAGAGGATGGTGTTGTTGGGTGTTCAGATGGGGAAGGGATGGTGGTTTCTGGCTCAGATGGGTTTTGAGTGGAGAGGGCGCGAGCTTGGAGTTGCGCAAGAGTAGGGGATTGAGGGTCAGATGGTTCAGATTGGTTAGAGTCAGATGAAATGTTGTAGTATGGTGGAGATGAGGGAGTAGAGGAGGATGGTGATATGGGTTCATTGAATAGTTAGGCCTCATATATTGGTAGTGTTATGGTGGTTAGATTGAATTTCTGAAGGGGAGGTGAGGGTGGGTTAGAGGTATGAGTTTCAGAAGGATGTGTGGTAGAGGTTGTGGGTTAAGAGTGTGTGTATATAGGGGATGGTTGAAGTAATTAAGAAGACAGTTGCCTTAAATGTAAAGTAGGAGAGTTAGAGGGTTGATATTTACTTGGAAAGGAGGAGGAGACCAGAGGCACAAGTGGTCTACATACAGAAGGTTCCCCCGGCTTCTGGGATTTCTTCATTGACTTTCTTTCAGATAGATTTCGCATCCTCTTCATGAAATTGGGTGGACGTTCAGGTAGCCAATCCACCGAAAAGTCAGAGATGTCTACCTCGTGATTTTCTAGGTCCTGCAGATAGTGGGCGACAACCTCTGAGGGGTCTATCTTAGAGAACATATAGAGACCATTGAGTATCTTCCTCTGATCCTTCAGATCTTCCCAGGAGGTGTCCAAAGATTACTTGACCCGAATTTTCTCAATGATGCCCATGCTCTTCAGATTCCTTGAGTTCATAGGCCTACCGGTGTCTACCGTCACATCTTCCATCAGATTGTGGAATATCAGATTATCCACCAATTCGCTTTCTATCAGAACGTTGGAGATTAGCCTTCCCATAGGAATGTAGGTTCTGGGCTTCATGTTGTTTCTGGTGTCCCTGACGGAGTCCCTTAGATACTTAAACAAAAGAGCTGGTAGATTCAGCTTGAGTCCTTTGTGGAGGCAGTAAAGGATGCATTTCTGGTCAATATTGATGTAATATGACGAATTTGATGATGGGAGATGATGAATAGTCCCCAGAATAATCTTCATCCAGACCCTCAGATTATGGTGAAGTTATTTGTTGTTGGATGATTTTCCTTTTGCGCTCTGCTTGAAGATTGTGGGAATAATCTCATGGGACATATATTTTTCCCTAGGGTTGATGTTGTAGATTCTTCTTCTCCCCGTCTTCTCCATATTCAGAAGTTTGGCGATGGATTTCTCAGTGATAACCATCTTCACCCCCAGAACGTGTGAGATGATGCAGTGGTCATCTGAATCGGCAAATCTCTAGAACTCCTTGACCAGAAATGTGTAGATTGGGCCATAGAGACGCTGAAAGTAGTTTTCCCACCCTTGCTTTCTCAATTCCTCCGCGAGGTCAATACCATTTCTCTTCGTGTTTTTAAAGTCTATCGGAGATTTACAGAGAACTTCTAGTTTGTCGAAAGGAGTTGCAAGATCAATGTGGGGTGAACGATCCAAAATGTGAGGTTCCTTGTAGATTGGAGTTGATATTGCAGCAGTTACAGTGGTGGTTTGTTGGGAAGCAGTTGAATGTTGTTCAGTTGATTCCATTTGTTGAGAGAAGTTGTACATTTGTTGTTATTATGGATCCATGAGGAAGATGAAGAACAGGTGAAGAACATTGAAGAACTGAGAGAGAGGGTTGATAATAAGGGTTTGTGTTGAATATGAGTGAAAAGTGTGAAAGTGGGAGTTGTGGCATGTATATATACACAATGTTAGCATGCAAAACGACATCATTTAATGGAAATGGAAAACAACAAATAATTAATAGCGCAGAAATTGAGTTGACACGCGAGGGAAAATTAATTATAGCTTATGATGGATGTATAATCCCAAAATTTTGCACACTGCTCGAGGAGATTGATCGGTCTCCAATTCTACTAGTTTTCTGGCACTCATTCGACATAAATTCACGAAGTCGGTAACATATTATTTTACCTGTTTATGTTATTTTGTTTAGTAAAATAGATGTTTGCACTTCCATTCTGTTTTGATTATTATCTTCGGTTTTCATCAATGTACTCCATTTTATGCCTCCTTTTGGTAGTTAGGTTGGTTTCAGGTGCAAGCAAGAATACCCAAAGACTCACCAAGGGAATAGGACGTTCCAAGCTCTTCGGAAGAAGAATTTTGAGGTTACAGTAGCCCTGACACGGCCACCCGTGTGCCTGACACGACCCGTGTCAGGGGAAGGAAGCCCAATAGCTAAAATAGGGAGCTGACATGGGTGCCCGTGTCAGCAGCCCTGGCAGGGGCGTGTTGGAGAGTTGGTATTAGTAAGCCAACACGGCCGACCGTGTTGCCTGACATGGCCAGTGTTGGCTTAGACGCCTCATCTTCTAATTTTTCCAGTTTTTTGGCATTGCTGATCCCGGAGGGCATTTTGGACATTTGTTGTATCAAATATTTGATTAGTAACTATTTAGGGGACTTTTGGAGACAGAGAACGGGGACTTTTTACATGATGGAGAATTGGTAAGATTGTGATTGGAACGATCAAAAGTTGCGGAGAACGGAGGTCCTTCGAGAGCAGATGCAATTGAAGATCAATAGAATCCTCTTATTCTTGTAATGTCTAAATTATATATTGTATCTTCTTTGAATAATATGAGTGGCTAAACCCCCCAATGCCAGGGGGTGTCCCTGATTTGATCGTGTAATGACTATGAATTTATAATTCCCTCAATATTATGTTTGTTTGTCAATTTCATTGTGCAATGTTTTTAATGCTTTCATTATCAGAAAAATAAGGATTGTTATATGGTTAATAATTTGCGGGATTGCAATTGTTAAGGTTTTTTCACAGTGAAGTTGTAGTAGATATCACCTAGGACTAGGGATACCCTATGGTTACTGGTTATATCTTGTTATTTCAAAAGACTTGGTTTCATTATAATCACCTAAGGACTTAGAGATTAGAATGAATGACCAAAGGTTTCTGTAAGACCCTAATTTTGACCCTAAGATCCCTCATGGCATCATATCATTGCTCAATGCATTGCCTCAAGGGTCATAGCATGTGTGGCTCCTTAATTCTAGGGTTGGGACTTGTGTGAGTTGGTTTGAGACCACCAAGCATGCTTGTATTGTATATTATTGCTTTTCTTATTTTGTTTACTAACCAAAAGCACAAAAATATGTCACTAACTTTTTTTGTTTTGAAGCTCAAGTGATCATGTGATCCCCTGCTCCTAGGAGGCTCCTAAGCTCAATGAAGTGGCTAGATGAAGATGAGAACAAGCATGGTCCACAAAGTTCCTAAACATCATATATGTCTTCCAAGTATCTCAATTTGCCAATTTGATCAAGATAAACCAAAGGGCTTGAGGATTGTTTCCCAAGGAAACCCTAATTCAACCGTGCATTGACGATGCCTTGCTCATGAAGCAACCTCAACCTATGATCAAATTCAATCAAGGGAAGTTCTTTCATTCATTATTTTATGCATATATGAGCCTATTTGAGGTTCTTCAATCATTCATTCATCAAGATTTGAAGTTTGGCCTTGAGAAGTTGACCAGTCAAGTCATCTGACTAAACTGAGGATCACTGAGATATAAATTTTGATGTGTTTGTAAAATAAAGATGACCCCAAGAGAAAACATGTTCTTAATAACCATATGAACAACTTTCATTTTCATCAAAAATACATTTGAACATTGAAGGTCATCATTCATTTCAAAACATTATAGGTCATTTTGACTGAAACCCTAATTTTGGGTCAAATTCCCAAGGACCTAACTTCCTTAATTTTTATGATTTTGAAGTGAGACCAAATGCATTGGAAAGCTTAAGATGTCTACTTCAAATGTTATGTTGGACAAATTTTCATAATCCTAAAAGAAACACATGTGATAATACAAAACATTATAGGTCACTTTGGACCTAAGTCATTGAATTTGAAAAAAGTCCAACTTCAAGTGCCCATAACTTTCTCATAGAAAATCCAAATTATGCAAACGTTAAGTCCTAATTGATAATCTTGAAAAGGTATACAACTTTTATGTTGTATAGTTTTCCATTTGAGGCTTGCATCATTGAAAACAAAGGGCTTGAAGTTGCTTGTTTTTGGCAAATTTTTCAAAAGGGAACCTAGACATGTTTTGTACCCAAAACTTCACAGCTAGTTTTCATAAATTTCCAAACTCCAAATGAATTTTTTCCCAACATGACTTTTGTTCCTTATTTTCCGAGATCTTTCCAACCATTACTCACATGACCATTTTTGGGTTTTCCATGTGGGAGTTTCGAAGAGCTTAATGTTTATGGTCATTTGTGCAATTCACATCATAACTTCATGTACAAGCAAATGCAATTCCAATTACACGTGCAATTCACTTGCATATGAGTTCAGCATGGATTTCCATTCATTTTTGGGCCTCACATGCGCCTGTACAGGCCCATGCATGGAGGATCCAAGTTTCATGCACACGAGCTAAGCACCACCTTGCATCTATTCCAGCTATAAATAGAAGTTCATGCTCATTCAAAAATCAACCTGAAGGAGATCTGAAACGCTGCTGGATTGAAAACCAAACCCTCACCTAAAGGAATTTCAGTTTTCATTTTCAATTTCAAGCTTGAATTTCAACATCATTAGTTGATCTTCAAGTCATAATTCCTTAACCTTGCATCATCACCACACTTCAAGAGCAAGATTGGATCAAAAGCTTGGAGAATTTGTGTTGTTTGAAGTTGCATTTCAGAGGTAGAACCTCAATTTTTCTTGATCTAGATCTTGCTATATGATGTGAATTCCTTTGGTTTTTGTTGTTTTCTGAAGTCCTATGAGGCAGGCCGGTGGTGGTCTCAATTTTGCAAATCGTGTCATTTCAGTTTGTGTACCATGATCTTCAAGCTCATGTTTCTCTCTAAATAGGAACATTGAGGAGGATCCATGGTTACAGGGGTGATGTACATCACCTCAGCTTCATTTTGATACCTTGCTTTTTCATTTTCATTAAAGTTGAATTCCCTGCGCGTGGTGGCCGGAATCAGTTGTCTGGCCATAGAAGATGGTGGTTTCCACCACCATCCCCATGTGGGAGCCTCATAGCCATCAGATCTTGCCAAAACGTTATAATCCTGGCCTTGCATTGTTTTGACTTTTTTTAATCCCAAATGTAGCGCGCTTGACTTGAGCATATGGTATGATCGCGCCTCTGAGCCCTCAGATCATGGTCACGTCATTTAATGAAATGATCCAAGCGCGCTGGTTTTTTCTATTTTCTTTATTTTTGTTTTAATTTCTTTTAATTCCTTTTATTTTCAAAAATTCATAAATATTTTATTTGAAGTCACAAAAATATGAGACCAATGCCAAAAAAATTCTTGAAAAATCTAGTTTCATATTTTGATTTTTAATTATCTTGTGACTTCATTTAATATTTTTTGTGAATTATTTGGTTTTTAATAGTTTTAATTTATCTTAAAATACTTTTTGATATCTGAAAAATCCAAAAATATTTTCTTAACACATATGGATCATGATAAGTCAATGAAAAATAGTCTCATCAATTTCTTAATTGATTTGAGATTTATTTGAGATTTTAGTTCATATTGTGTTATTTTTATTGTTTTTAATTGATTTTAAATAGTTTCTGATTTCAAAAATTGTTGAGAAAATTGTTCAAAGCTTGTTTGACCATGTTAGACCTATGAGAATTTAATTGGATTTGTTAAAGTTGATTTGAATTGAATTTGAGGTTTGACCATATTTTGTCCATTTTATTTTTGCATTTATTTTAATTCAAAAAATACCAAAAAAATATGTTTGACCTATTGACTTGTGATCTTCATTTCTCTTCTGTTTAGCATTGGTTGATGATGATTTGATTCACATTTGACCAATTGTGTTTGACACTTTATTTCTCTTTCCATTCATTTCATCTTCATCTCATTTCTTTTTATTTTTGGCCAATGAGTTAATGTCTTATGGTTGGTCTTGACATATGAGAGGCTTAACCTTCTTTGACCCAAATCAAACTCAACTTGATCCAAGATCAAGTGAGTTGCTTTGTGTCCAAGATCGGTTGCTTCTTGGTCAAGCAAAAAAGTTAAAGTCCATACAAGGCTTTTCTCTTTTCTTTTGGCATGGCAAGTTTTAGGAGCTTGGCTTACTAGTCATGATCTCTAACTTGTGTTTATTTGCCTATAGTTTTATTGACCGGCCTCAGATAGATGTGACTACTATATTAGTCCACTTACGATTGCTTAACATAGCGCTAAATTGTCTTATGACAAACTAAAATAACTACACTAACTACTAACTTTAATTTGAGCATTTAATTTCTTGCACTTTACTTTAATGCAATTTACTTTCTTGCTTATTTATTCATATTGCCTTTTCATTTTGCTCACTTAAGCACATATTTTATGGTTATGTCATTTTCCTTTTGCTCATTTGAGCTCATTATTGTATATAAATATATTGTTGTCTTGTGTTGGTTTTGTGTTTGTTTGTGTGAACCCAATGCAAAAAGGAGAAAGGACTTAGAATTAGGACTTACCTATGCTTAAAGGAGTTCAAGAGCAACTAGGCCTCATACCTTTAGAATGCTAAACTTGTTGAAGAGCAACTAGGCCTCATGCCTTTAGAATGCTAAATTTCAAAGTTGACTTCAAAGGACTTCCTTTCCAAAACTCATTCTTTGTCCATTCCTCTTATTGTATTATGAACTTTTTGATGTTTGCTCTTGTGTGATAGGGATTCCATCTTGAGATAGTAAAGAGGACCATTGTCATGAGTAGCCAAGTTAAGAAAGACAAGCCAAATGGAGATCCTAGGAGCTTGAATCTAAATTTGTTTGATTGCTTGATTGTTTGCTAAGTTCAAAGGAAAGGAGCATCTTGAATCATCTCTATGATTTCAAGAAAAGGAACTCCAAGGGTTTTATCTTCTCTCTTATCTTTATATGCTTTAGGACTTGCCCTTCTCTTCTTCTATCCACTCTAACCCAAGCCAAACTCTTTTTGTGCAAAACTTTGACATTGTTTCAAACTAGAAACCTAGGCCTTATGCCTTTGACTTTTCAAAATCTTTTCATTAATACTCATTGTGAATAAATCTTAATCATACTTTGACCTCATTTTGTAAATACACTTAACTTGTAAATACAACTCACTTCAAGTTGTTTTTGTGGTTCCAATGGCCACCTTTGTTAAAACCTTTTCATAAACATTAGTCATTGGTTTGAGTTATCATAGTGGTTGATGTAAATATCACCTCATCCTTAGTGATTGGATTATAAGTCTTCCATACTTATTATAGGGTTAACCCCTCACTAGTATGTTGAAGCCTTCCTCACATGGTGGATTGTTGGTTTAGGTTTAGTTTTCTCCCTTTTGATAACAAAAGACCTTAAGGCTTTTGATCAAATCAATTCACCAATCTTTGTGATTTCTACCCCGAACTACGAGGTTTTGATCCTACCTTTGTGATGGTACGTAGGCAATGGGTTCATTCATTCAAACAACAAAATTTGTAAATATAATTTATTCTCTTCTCATCCCCCCAATCTTTTGCACATATTTTCACAAATACCAACCTACAACACACATTTGCAAAAAGGATTCCCTTAGAGTACTAAGGATGTTTTGGGTGCGTAAAACCTTCCCATTTCATAACCAACCCCCTTACCCAGATCTCTGACATTTTATTAGTTTTTGATTTGATAAAACTTCTTACTCGGTTTTTGTTCGCTTTTTAACCTTTCCTTTGGATAAATAAAAGTGTGGTGGCGACTCGAATTGTATGTTTACTTTTGGTTTAGTCAATAAACCTAAAGGTAACGAAAACCCCGCTACAGAAAAGTGGCGACTCTGCTGGGGATGAAACTCTTCCTAGTGGGTTTAGCCTACTTTTTGCTTATGTATGTTGTATGTTTATATTTATTTGTGACATATTTTTGTGCAAATTTGGGATGACTGTATTGTTTGTAATGTATGAATTGCTTGATATATTATATGCTTGTATGCTTGGTGGTTTCTTGTGAGATGAGTTCTATACCCGAACTTGAGTGCACTTATGATAGGAGAATGGCATAGTCTTGTTGACTTGTGTGGAGTTATTCCTTAGCAAGTTGACTTGCAAGCCCATTCACTTGGTGGAGGTCTTATTAGGATCAATAATGTCACACGAGTAGTCGTGGTTAGGCATTACTCTTTCCAATATAAACCTTAGAAGCCAAGGACCTTAGATACCTAGCCCATCTTGGCCTATTTTAGGACGTAGTACGAAGGTCGTTCAAGTGTAAGATTTGATATGATTGTTACGCGATACTACACTCATAAGAGTCTCTCTTGAGAATATTTTTGGAATACGAGTAGTCGTTTTATCCAATAATATCTGAAAGATGAGATGACGACTATGGGAACCTTTTTAGAACATGATTGTCAGGTTTAACCATAGTACACTCCCATTGGGTGGTTCTTAACCGAGACTCCATGCTCGTGACTTACAATAAACCCGTGATTCACGGTCGATCTGTTCTCGTATATCCTCAATATCAATGGAACTTGGGTGTTGATAAGGTGCAAACCATAATCCATCAAAATGGATTATTGATATTGACGATGACGTGAGCCATCCCGTGACCTTTGTGTGGCGTGACTTGCTTGATCCTTGAGTGTGATTGTTGCATTCATGCATTCATGCATTCATTCGCATCCATATCATCAACAATGAGAAAATTTCAAGGAACTTAAGAGATCTATTTGCAAATTTTCAGACATGGATAAGCAAAGAAGGAATACAAAGAAGTACAGTTTTAGACAACCTGACTTGAAAGAGTTAAGGAGTTTGACATCTTATGTATTAGAGCCTTTGGAGTTCAAAGCTCGCCATGGGAAGCTTCTGTCTATTCTTTCTACCAAGGTGGATGAGGGTCTGATGAGTGTGTTGGTGCAGTTCTACGATCCTGTGTATCGGTGCTTCACTTTTTCGGATTTCCAGCTCTTGCCTACACTTGAGGAGTATGCATATCATGTGGGTGTACCTATTTTGGATCAGTTGTCGTTCAGTGGTTTGGACAAGGTTCCGTCTTCTCAAGAGATTGCTGACATGCTTCACATAGATGTATCTGATATTGTTGCTCATAAAACTACCAAAGGTGGAATTCAAGGTCTCCCATCTGATTTTCTCATCGCCCAAGCTACTTTGTTTGGGAAGGCCATGAGTGAGGACGCCTTTGAAGCCGTATTCGTGCTTCTCATCTATGGGCTAGTGTTATTTCCCAACATCGACAATTTTGTGGATGTGAATGCTATTAGGATTTTCTCTTCTCTTAATCCCATTCCGACTCTGTTGGGTGACACTTATTTCTCTTTGCATATGAGGAATGCAAAGGGCGGTGGATCCATTCTGTGTTGTCTTCCTCTATTGTACAAGTGGTTTTTTTCGCACTTGCCTCAAACGCTTGCCTTCAAGGAGAACAAGGGATGTCTACGGTGGTCCACGAGACTTATGTCTCTCACTAACGATGATATCTCTTGGTATAACCGTGTTTATAATGGCATCCAGATTATTGATTCTTGTGGTGAGTTCTCCAATGTGCCTCTTCTTGGTACATGTGGTGGAATTAACTACAACCCTGTTTTGGCTCGCCGTCAGCTTGGGTTCCCCTTAAAGGATAAACCTAACAACATTTTGTTGGAAGGCTTGTTCTTTCAAGAGGGTAAAGATTCCCATAATTTGAAGGGTAGAATGGTCCGTGCCTGGCGCAAAGTTCATAAGAAGGGAAGGAACAAGCTTGGTCCGAAGAATTGCATTGCTTTGGAACCCTACACCTCTTGGGTGAGGAAGAGAGCTCTTGAATACCGCATGCCATATGATTATCCAAGACCTACCCCTATGGTTATGGTTAGGCCTTCAACCCTCCCTAATCAAGGAGTATAGGAGTTGAGAGATGAAGACCAGTTGCGTGCATGGGTTCGTGAGCGTGAGGAACTTCTTCAGCAGCTCAAAGATAAGGATGCAGTGATAGAATTTCTAGAGCATCAGGTTATTGATGAGCCTGATGATGTGGTTACTTCTCTTCTTCCTCACTCATCTAGGTTTTGGAAGAGGAAGTATGATCGACTCGCCAAGGAGAAGGCCGATATGGAGGCAGCTTATGAGAGAGAGGTGAAGAGGCTTCGTGCAGCTTATCTTCCGATCTCGAGGGCTTTGGACGATTGTTTCTAGGGCTTCATAGGATGTTTATTCTCCTTTTCTCTTGTATCGTATTTGGTTACCAAGATTGTACTACTTCTTTGGTGTAAAATGTTTTCCAAATATTACTGCTATAAGTATTCCATATATGTCTTCAAAGTTAAATATTTTCAAATATTTGCAAATAAATCTCTATAAAGTTCCTCAAATAAAAAACAAATCATATGCACAAGCATTGCATGCATCATATGCATAAGCAGGTTTTGTTCTGAGCTCTTGATCAGTGGTCTAACTCTTTGCTCTTCATTTATTTTGAAGACAAGCTGACGCACCGGTATAATACCAGAGCTAATCTTCCGAAGATAATGGAGCATTTAGAGCAAGAGAACCGAGACCTGAAGGAAGAGATCGCTAGGTTGACTGCCACGATGGAGTCAGTTCTGGCTGCCCAGAGCCAAGCTTCGCCAACTCCTGCAACTCCTCCCGCGAGGACTGTTATATATGAGGTCGCTTCTTCAACCATGCCTGCTGCAACAGCCCACTTATCTCCGTCTATGCTAGCTGGGTTCCCCTGGGGAATGCCTGCTAACTTTGTGCCTGAGGGTTTTGCTCCTACTCTCGCTTCTCTGCCGACATCTAACCCGGTCCTTTCTGTGCCACCTCCCGTTGTGCACACCTTACCCTGTGTTGAAGACACCATCTATCATTCCGAGCCATCTGAGGGCCCGGCTTTATATGAAAATATGGATGAGATGAAAGACCAATTCCTTGAGCTGCGCAAGGAACTGAAGACTCTGAGGGGTAAGGACCTCTTTGGTAAAAGTGTTGCTAAGTTGTGCCTTGTGCCCAATGTGAAGATCCCTGTCAAATTCAAAGTACCTGACTTTGAGAAATACAAGGGAAATACTTGCCCGCTTAGCCATCTTGTGATGTATTCTCGCAAGATGTCAACACAGACAGATAACGACCAGCTGCTTATCCATTACTTTCAGGACAGCCTGACTGGTGCTGCGCTCCGATGGTACATGGGGCTGGAGGGTGCGAACATCCGCTCTTTCAACGATCTTGGCGAGGCCTTCGTCAAGCAATATAAATATAATATGGATATGGCTTCGGATAGGGACCAGTTGAGGGCGATGTCGCAGAAGGACAAAGAGACCTTCAAGGAGTACGCCCAGAGATGGTGAGAGTTGGCAGCTCAGATAGTGCCATCCATGGAAGAGAAAGAGATGACAAAGATCTTTTTGAAGACTTTGAGCTCTTTCTACTATGAAAGGATGATCGTCAGTGCTCCCTCAGACTTCATCGAAATGGTGAATATGAGGATGAGGTTGGAAGAAGGGGTTCGTGAAGGACGATTATCCAGAGAAGACAGCTCTTCAGCAAAGAGGTATGGGGGTTTTGCTAAGAAGAAGGAGGGAGAGACACATGTTGTGTCTTCCCATATTAAAAGAAGGCCCTCAATAAGGAGAAAGGACGTGCGCCCTGCCGTCAACCAACACTAGGTGGCTCATATAGCACCTGCTTTTAGAGAAGTTCATCATCATCAACAACAACAACAACAACATCGTCAACATCAGCAGGCCTACCAGCCTCGAAACAACAATAACACCAGCAGCAGCAACTACGAGAGGAAGAGGGTAACTTTTGACCCAATTCCGATGTCATATGCTGAACTCTATCCTTCTCTAATTGATAGAAAATTGATCACTCCACGAGACCCTCCCGCTGTACCGACCAACCCTCAGTGGTGGTATAAGCCAGAACTTTATTGTGTGTATCATTCTGATGCTCCCGGACATGATGTGGAGAATTGTTACCCGTTGAAGACCAAGGTGCAAGACCTTGTGAGAAGCGGTATATTGTTTTTCGAGGACATAGGTCCTAATGTTAGGAAGAACCCATTGCCCGAGCATGGGAAAGCTTCTGTTAACATGGTTCAGGGATGCCCTGATAAATATAAAGTCCTGTATGTTAATGACATAAGGCAATCTTTGGTCGAGATGCATAAGCTGTTGTGTGAACACAGCCACTACGAGCATGACCATGATAGGTGCCAGGTGTGCACTATCAATGAGAGAGGATGCCGTCAAGTTAGAAAGGACATCCAAGAGATGATTGATCTGGGGATGATCGAAATACTTCATAATCGGAATGAGGACGAAGTCGATGTTATCTCCCTTGTATTCAAAATTCATGAGCCTGTTGTCGTCAAGTATGATGGCAGCAAGAAGAAGGTATCACCAGCTCTTGTGATAAAGCCAGCGGGCCCTGTCTCGTATGTATCTGACAAAGTTGTTCCCTACAGATACAATGTTGTGATGCTAGAAGATGGAAAGGAGGTGTCGTTGCCCTCGACTTCTGTAGTAAGCATTTCTGACGTCAGTGGTGTGACCCGTAGTGTTCGTGTTTTCTCGGTGTCGCTGAAACTCCATGAAGATGTCATGAAGAAAACTGTTGTTAATCATGCCGGTCCTGTGGGGACTTCTTCTTCTAATCCTGCTGTGAAGGGTGTTGACCCTACTGTTGTTAATAATACTCCTATCCTGGTTGGCCAGTTTGGCATGTTTAAAGAGGATGGTGATGAGATGTTGAGGCTCATCAAAAGGAGTGAATATAATGTTGCTGATCAACTGCTATAAACTCCATCAAAGATATTTGTCTTATCTTTGTTGATGAATTCTGAGCCACACCGTGAAGCTTTGCAGAGGGTGTTGGACGTGGCATACGTGGATCACGATGTCACAATAGAGCAGTTTGATAGAATTGTTGCAAATATAATTGTTTGCAACAATTTGAGCTTCTGTGATGTTGAACTTCCCGAGGAGGGAAAATACCACAATTTGGCTTTACACATATCAGTTAACTGTAAGGATGATGTCTTGTCTAATGTGTTAGTGGACACAGGATCATCACTTAATGTGTTGCCAAAATCCACTCTGCCAAACTTTCTTATCAGGGGCCTCCCATGAGGCAGAGGGGAGTGGTTGTGAAGGCGTTTGATGGATCGCACAAAACCGTGATCGGAGAATTAGAACTCCCGATAAAGATTGGACCTAGTGATTTCCAGATCACTTTTCAGGTCATGGATATTCATCCGTCTTAAAGTTGTTTGCTTGGCAGACCATGGATTCACGAGGCAGGCGCCGTGACATCCACCCTACACCAGAAGTTGAAGTTCGTGAAGAACAAGAAGTTGGTGGTGATAGGGGGAGAGAAGGCTCTCTTGGTCAGTCATTTATCTTCCTTCTCCTATATTGATGCTAAGGATGAGGTTGGGACTCCGTTCTAAGCCTTGTCTATTGCTGAGCCTTCTAGGAAAGAACTTTCTTCATTTGTCTCCTATAATGATGCGAAGTTGGCCATTGAGCATGGTGCAACTACTGGTTTGGGGCAAATGATAAAGTTGGAAGATAACAAATCTCGGGCTGGCATGGGGTACTCTTCAGGTGTTTCCAATGAGTGTGGGTTGTTCCAGAGTGGAGGTTTCATCCACACTATTGAAGATCAGGAAGCTGCTGCCATTGTTGAAGATGATGAAGAGGAAGGTCTGGGCAACTTTGTCATACCAGGCAGAATCTGCAATAATTGGGTCACTATTGATGTTCCAACAGTTATCATAAGTCAACGTAATGTGTTCATTTTGTTTGAAAACCCTTCTCCCATGCCACAGGGAGAAGTGATGACATTGTTGGCATATTTGATTAATACAATGATATTCATTCAATAATCACATGTTAAATGTTTGTTTTTCAAATTATTTTTCCTTTTTGCTTTTTGCATGAAATTGGTGATCACCATAAAACCCTAAAAAGAGAATAAAATCAATCTTTTCATCTGCATAATGATTTTCCTTGTTTGAATTTTGAAATCTCTTTTATACTCAAAATCATTATGTAGGTTGATCAAACCCATTGAACATAATGATCCAACACCATCTCCCAACCTTGAGTTCCTTGTATTTGAGGCAGAAGAAGATGATGTTGAAGAGATTCCTGATGAGATTACCCGTCTGCTTGAGCACGAGAAGAAGATCATTCAGCCGCATCTTGAGAATTTGGAAACAGTCAACTTGGGGTCTGAAGACTGCATTCGTGAAGTGAAGATAGGGGCACTCCTTGAAGAGTCTGTTAAGAAGGGGTTAATTGAGTTGCTACGAGAATATGTCGACGTCTTTTCCTGGTCGTACGAAGACATGCCTGGTCTAGATACTGATATCGTGCAACATTTCTTGCCATTGAAGCCTGAGTGTGTGCCTCTGAAGCAGAAGCTCAGAAGAACTCATCCTGATATGGCAGTGAAGATTAAAGAAGAAGTTCAGAAGCAAATTGATGCGGGGTTTCTGGTGACTTCTACATTTCCTTAATGGGTGGCCAATATTGTGCTTGTGCCTAAGAAAGATGGAAAAGTCTGAATGTGTATGGACTACCGTGACTTGAATAAAGCTAGTCCAAAAGATGATTTTCCTCTACCACGCATTGATATGTTGGTAGACAATACGGCTAAACTCAATGTCTTTTCCTTTATGGACGGATTTTCCGGTTATAACCAGATTAAAATGGCACCCGAGGATATGGAGAAGACAACATTCATCACACCTTGGGGAACATTCTGTTATTGAGTGATGCCCTTCGGTTTGAAGAACGTCGGAGCCACGTATCAACGTGCTATGACTACCTTGTTTCATGATATGATGCACAAAGAGATTGAGGTGTATGTTGATGATATGATTGTGAAGTCGAAAATGGAAGTTGAACATGTAGAGCACTTGTTGAAGCTTTTCCAGCGTTTGAGGAAGTATAAACTCCGCCTGAATTCGAACAAGTGTACATTTGGAGTCCGTTCCGGAAAGTTATTGGGCTTTATTGTCAGCGAAAGAGGTATTGAAGTTGATCTTGCCAAGGTCAAAGCAATACAAGAGATGCCTGCGTCCAAAACTGAGAAGCAAGTCCGAGGTTTTCTTGGCCGCTTGAATTACATTTCGAGATTTATATCCCACATGACTGCCACATGTGTGCCTGTATTCAAGCTCCTTCGGAAAGATCAGCGTCATGATTGGACTGAGGATTGCCAAAAGGCCTTTGACAGTATCAAAGAGTATCTGTCCGAGCCTCTGATTCTGTCTTCGCTTGTTGAAGGGAGACCTTTGATTATGTACTTGATCGTGCTTGATGACTCCATGGGTTGTGTATTGGGTCAGCAAGATGAATCAGGGAAGAAAGAATATGCGATATACTACTTGAGTAAGAAGTTCACTGATTGTGAGTCTCGATACTCAATGCTTGAGAAGACATGTTGTGCTTTGGCTTGGGCCGCTAAGCGTTTACGCCAGTATATGTTGAATCATACAACTTGGTTGATATCCAAAATGGATCCAATCAAGTATATCTTTGAGAAGCCTGCTTTAATTGGGAGAATTTCCCGTTGGCAGATGTTGTTATCTGAGTATGACATTGAGTGTCGAGCTCAAAAAGCTATTAAAGGTAGTATCTTGGCTGACCACTTGGCACATCAACCAATTGAGGATTATCAGTCCATTCAGTACGACTTCCCTGATGAGGAGATTCTATATTTAAAGATGAAAGATTGCGATGAGCCTACGCTCGATGAAGGGCCAGAGCCTGGTTCCCAATGGGGTATGGTGTTCGATGGCGCTGTTAATCAGTATGGAAATGGTATTGAGGCAGTGATTATTACTCCTCAAGGCACACATTTTCCTTTTACAGCAAGGCTAACTTTCAAACGCACGAATAATATGGCAGAGTATGAGGCTTGTATTATGGGTTTGGAAGAGTGTATTGATCTTAGGATCAAACATCTTGATGTATATGGTGATTCGGCCCTTGTTGTTAATCAGATTAAGGGTGAATGGGAGATGAATCAGTCTGGCCTCATCCCATACAGAGAATATGCGAGGAGGATTTCAACTTTATTTACTAAGGTTGACTTCCATCATATTCCTCGAGATGAGAATCGGATGGCAGATGCTCTTGCTACGCTTGCTTCAATGATTATGGTGAAGTATTGGAATGAAGTTCCCAATATCACTGTGATGCGCTTGGATAGACCAGCTCATGTATTTGCAGTTGAGGAAGTGAAAGATGATAAGCCATGGTATTTTGATATCAAGTGCTTTCTCCAAAGTCATATTTACCCGCTTGAGGCATCTGTTAAAAACAAGAAGACTTTGAGGAGATTATCAGGCAGTTTCTACCTTAATGGTGATGTGCTTTATAAGAGGAATTTCGACATGGTTCTGCTCAGATGCGTGGATAGACACGAAGCAGACCTGTTGATGACTGAAGTCCATGAGGGTTCATTTGGTACTCATTCCAATGGACATGCTATGGCAAAGAAGATGTTGAGAGCAGGCTACTAGTGGCTGACAATGGAGTCTGACTGCTGCAAGTATGTGAAGAAATGCCACAAGTGTCAGATTTATGCGGATAAGATTCATATTCCCCCGACACTTCTAAATGTTATTTCCTCACCATGGCCTTTCTCCATATGGGGAATTGAAATGATTGGCATGATTGAACCAAATGCGTCTAACGGTCACCGTTTTATTCTCGTAGCTATTGATTACTTCACCAAGTGGGTTGAAGCGGTATCATATGTGAATGTGACCAGGCAGGTGGTTGTGAAGTTTATCAAGAATCAACTCATATGCCGATATGGTGTGCCAGACAAGATCATTACTGATAATGGATCTAACTTGAACAACAAGATGATGAAAGAGCTGTGTAGCGAGTTCAAGATTGCACATCATAATTATTCTCCCTATAGACCTAAGATGAATGGGGTTGTTGAAGCTACTAACAAGAACATCAAGAAGATTATTCAGAAGATGGTTGTTACGTATAAAGATTGGCACGAGATGTTGCCATTTTCTCTGCATGGTTATCGTACATCAGTTTGCACTTCAATAGGGGCAACCCCTTTCTCTCTTGTATATGGCATGGAGGTTGTGCTCCCCGTGGAGGTTGAGATCCCATCAATGAGAGTCTTGATGGAAGCCAAGTTGATTGATGCTGAATGGGTCCAGAGTCGTTATGACCAGTTGAATCTAATTGAAGAGAAGAGATTGACTGCCATGTGCCATGGTCAGTTGTATCAGCAAAGGATGAAGAAAGCCTTTGATAAGAAGGTCAAACCTCGTATGTTTTGAGAAGGTGACCTCGTGCTCAAGAAAGTTTTGTCTTTCGCGCCCGATTCCAGGGGCAAATGGACTCCAAACTATGAAGGTCCATATGTTGTTAAGAGAGCCTTTCAGGCGGTGCTTTGTTGCTAACAACTATGGATGGGGGGGATTTCACTCGTCATGTGAATTCAGATGCAGTCAAGAAATACTTCGCCTAAAAATAAAAATAGAATAGCTCGCTAAGTTGAAAACCTGAAAGGGCGACTTAGGCAAAAATGAGCGTCTCGGTGGATTGAAACCCCGAAAGGGCGGTCCAGGCAAAAGTTAGAGACATGAAAAAAAATGAATATATATATCCCGCTAGATTGAGCACCTCACCCTGGGGAAATCTAGGCAAAAATTAGGGATTTGGCAAGTAACTGCATCCTGACAAGACTTTGTTCTTAGTTGTCGTCTGTCAAAGATTCTCGCTCAATCATCATCAACTGAAGCTTCGAATACATTGGATTCAGAGTTGGTGGAGAAACGGTCATTATGTTCAATGTAGCCCTTTTTCCAATATATATCACCAATTTCAAATTTGTAAAGATCTATGGAGTCTCGCCATTTGCGGACTACCATTCTATTAAATAAATTTGAGCCTTTATCCAATTCTTGGCACTCTTACTTATTTCTGTTTAACAAATATTTGCATGTTTTAATTGATAAATATCATTGTTTTAAACAAATAAAGTTTTATAAACTGTTTTTAAACAAAGTGAACATTCACAATGACTGAAAGGATAAATGGAATGTCTTTAGTGCTCTCCCAAGGATAGTACGATCTCCAAAAAGGTAAGACAGTTGATCATATTCTGGCATGTTTATTATATCCTCTTCATCAGTATTCAGGTTGCCTCCCCAGTGAGCGCAGAAAGAACAATACATCATCAGCCCCCCAGAGATTCTAGCATTGGCATTTGTGTTTTATCAATTATATGATTGTCATCCCTTGTGTGGACTGACCTAAAATCCCTCATAGATTGATAAAAGTTGATATGTTATCTATTCATGAGGAAGTTTGTCTTTCCCTAGCATGAGTAATAATCTCCAGCAGAGTAGGCATGTGTTCCCTGCAGAGCTATCTTCCAGATAGCTGTCTCCTCAGCAGAAGTTGCCTAGAGCAGTTGGTGAAGGGCTTTAGTCCCTTTTCATCCCCAGCACAGTGCGAAGGATTCGTTTCTGATCCCCTCTGCAGAGGCAGTTTATCCCCAGTAGGGTTGCCTACAGTTTATCCCCTACAGGTTTGCTTGATCCGGGTTGATGATTTTTGTTTCCCCTCTGTAAGGAAGATGTGTTATTACCTTCCCCAGCGAAGTAGGTTGTTCTCTATCCCCTTAGCAGAGATGTCTCTCTAGCGGATAGAAGGGAGTGTTTTGATTGATGAGTTTCTGTTTGGAGGTTATTCCCCACAGAGTTTCATATCATTCCTTGATAAGCTCCCTAGTAGAGTTTCTTCTATGACGGATCTTATCCGTATTAAGCTCCCTAGTAGAGTTTCTTCTACGACGGATCTTATTTCTGTTCAACAGCAAATCCCCGGCAGTTGGAAGCTTTGACCTTTGCCTATCCTCAGCGGTGGTCTATGTCTCTGGTATTTTATCATATCATCCCCATCAGAGTTGATTTCTCCTGTTGGCCTTGTCCTCCTTTTTGAAGATATTGTACCGGATGTCCGCTCGTGGCTCTTAAGCCTGTTTGTGTTAGATATGTCTATCTGTCAACATTAATCATACATAAATCACGCATATACATGCATAATCATAGCATTCAGATATTCATGATGCATACTTTGCCATATATATTTGCTTGTTATCCCCTTCTATTGGTGAAATATTCTTCCCCAAGCAGATGTTTGTGTCTGATCTCTTCAATATAGATTCAGCCCCATAGGCAGAAAATGTTTATCTTTCTTTCTTCCCCACTGAGCTATATCCTCGTGGATGATTATTGTTTCAGTTTCCTCCCCAGTTGTGTATCTGGATGGAATGACTCTCCTGAGTCATATCCTCATCGAGTTGAGTCTTGTTTAATTGTGTCTTTCTAGTTTGTTCCTAGATTGACTCCTTTTTTGTTGTTCCCCTGCAGTTTCCCTGTGGTTTAGTTGTTCAATTTCCCAGTAACCAGTAATTGTTCATCCTTTTCCCCAGCGGATTTTGTGGCCTTCTACCCAGTAATCGGTAGTTGTAAGTCCTATTTCTGTGGTTTTCTACCCAGTGACCGGTAGATGTAATCCCCTTTTTATTGGTTATCTTTACCCAGTAACCGGTATCGATATTCCTTCGTTTTGAGTATACCACCCAGTAACCGGTGATATATCTCTTGGATAATTGCTTTTGTCAAGCAGTTTATCCCCCGCGAGTCATCTTTCATTTACCCTTGTTTGGTAATGATTGTTTCTCCTTTTGATTGGTCATCATTTTATACCCAGTACCCGGTATCCTGATGTCCTTTCTTTTTTCGGTTGAGTTATCCTTTATTAACCCATTAACCGGTTATGGATAATCTTCCATGCGAGTATGTTATCTACGTTATGACGGTAATAGATAATATATCTCATACGCTATTCAGTTGAAGTCTTTTTCTTCCCCGGTTGAGCAAGATTCGTATTTGTTTGAGGAGTCGAATGTCCATCCTGTAAGTCGAGTTTGCTTTTTCAGCCCTCCTTTCGGATGATGAGTGTCTTGGATATGTTCCCAATTCACGCCAGGTTGGTCACCTATTATATGCCCAGTAACCGGTATCCCTGGTGTTCCTTCCTTCTGCTCCTTATTATGACTTTTGTCCCCTGTGGAGTCAGATTTTCCTGAGTTGAGATGTGCCTTTTGGGTCCTCCTCAGATGTTTCGGATGATTGATATCTCTCACCCTTATACCGGTCTTAGATATTCTTTCTCCCTGAGCATGTTGTTCTCTCACCCAGTAACCGGTGTTTTGATAACAGTCTTTCTTTGAGTTTATTACCCAGTAGCCGGTAATATCTCGTTGTTTCTTCCTCAGCCGAGTCCTTTATGGACATCCTCGTCTGAGTCCGGATTTTTATCTGATGTATCCTTTGTGGATAGTTTTGCTGTATTGGCATATTCCCCAATACATACATCTTTGCGTCAGCTCGAGTCTTTCCATCGATTTATTTTCGTGGAATTCCCTCGTGTCTCCCAGCAAGTTTTCAAGTTGTGACCTGTGTAACACCCCGAATAAAATAAGAGAATTATTTAAATTAAGTTAATAATATATTTATTAATTTAATTAAATAAATTGAATTATTGGATTATTATTATTATTATTATTTGGAATAATAATTAGTGGAAAATATATAAGTTGGAATAAGAGAGAAGGGTTTTCATTTTTTTGGTAAAGAGTTTTCACGTGAAGCAGAGAAGCGGCTGAAAAGTGGAAAGTGGAGAAAGGGCAAAGAGGAAGAGCTAGAGAGCAAAGGTTGAAGAACGGAAAAGCTTGAAGCTTAGAGATTGCCGGATTATCTCAGGTAAGGGGGGTTTATCGTCGTTTAATGGGTATTATAGATTAACATGTCATGGGTAGTGATAAACCGTTGGAGTGACCCTAATTGGGATGTTGAATGCTGAAATATTGTGATGAATAAGTTGTATTAAAGCTGTAATTGAGTCCGTAATTGTGTGAGTCGTGTTCCCCCGAACGTATAGCTTTTTACGGAAATTGAATCGGAGGTCCGGAAGTCCTCCAACGGCGGAAAATGCGGAGAACTCTGCATTCTGCCTTGTGTTAGCGCAGGAACTGCTGTTTTGTCTGCGTTAACCGGTTAACCCAGGGCGTTAACCGGTTAACACTGTTATATTTTGTGGAAATGTGCTGTTTTGCCTGCGTTAACCGGTTAACCCAGGGCGTTAACCAGTTAACACTGTTGCGTTTTGCCAGAAAGTGTGTTTTGTCCTGCGTTAACCGGTTAACCCAGGGCGTTAACCGGTTAACACTGTTGGAAATTTGAAAAATTGATATTTTAATGTTGTGAACCTAATTGGTGATTGGCCTATTATAGTTAATTATGATGAGTAATTTTGTTGGATTTATGTTATGAAGTGTTGATACAAGTATGTTGCTGAGTTGTTCCGTGTACGGAAAGTTGTTGAAAATACTGAGTTGCAGGCTTGGTGAGCCAAAGTTGATTATAAGTTGATGTTGTTGAAAACAGTGTTGTATTGCTATTATTATTATGTTGTCGACAGTTTAAAGTCGTGTATGCCATGTACATTCATATGCATTCAGTCGGAGCTTTGCTCACACCACGTTGGCCTGGATTGGCAAATTTTAAGTTGAAAGTTGAAGGCTTATGCCTTGATGCCCAATAAAATGGCAATGATTTTAAGTTGGGAGTTTTACTCCGAATGGTACCACATGCATGACGAGTCGAGTCTCATTAGAGTTGCATTTTGTTGGCTTGTTGTATGGATATTTAATTTAATTGAGGAGTGGAATTGTGTTGATATTAAGTATGATGTTTGAGTTGATGTGTCGTTACTGGATGTATGTTACGATTAGGGTGATGAAATGTGTGAATTTACTTAGCATTACATGATGATTTATAATGCTTATTATATCGATTGAGGAACTCACCCTTACAACTATTTTTCAGGTAACGAACAAATAAGTTGAGTGGAAGCTAGTGCTTGGAGTCTAGTGTAGTCTACTTAGAGGGTCGTGCTCTGATAGATGTAACATCGGGACGGGATGTTTTAATTGTTTTATTGTTGGTTGTTGAACCTTTTTTACCTGTAATATGTTATATGTTTTGAATGGTTAGTTGATTTCTATCCGCTGCGAATTATGCAAGAAAATGTTTATTTTGATTAAATAAAGAGCATGACAGTTATTATGGTGTGAAATGTTGTGTGACACCCTTGATTGCATATTTACTCTGATTGATATGTGTTATTTTAATTATATACTCGGGGTATTTTAGAAGGGTGTTACATTAGTGGTATCAGAGCAGGTCGGTCTGTCCGGCCAGTTGTCGTGTCGTTACTGTCTAACAATTGTGTATTGTTACTAATCTAACTTTAAGTTGTGTTGTATTGATAAGTTGAAATGGCTGGAAGGAATGACGCTGCAATGGCTGCCGCAATGCAAGCGATGGCACAAGCTGTGCAGAACTTGCCAAATGCTGGTGGTGATGCTGGATCACGTAGCTTGGCGACTTTTCAGAGAGAGAATCCGCCGGTGTTTAAAGGGAAGCATGATCCAGATGCAGCCTTGGGATGGTTGAAAGAGATTGAGAGAATCTTCCGTGTTATGGATTGCACTCCAGCTCAGAAGGTTCGGTATGGTACTCACATGCTAGCAGTCGAAGCTGATGACTGGTGGCTAGAGACTCACGAGAGGTTGACCGTGGCAGGTGAAGTCATTACTTGGGATGTATTCCGCAGGGAATTCATGAGAAAGTATTATCCGGAAGATGTCCGTGGTAAGAAGGAAATTGAGTTCCTTGAGCTGAAGCAAGGAAACATGTCTGTCACTGATTATGCTGCGAAATTTGTGGAGCTGTCCAAATTTTATCCTCATTACACTGGTGCTGGTGCTGAATTTTCAAAGTGCATCAAGTTTGAAAATGGACTGCGCTCTGAAATTAAGAAGGCTGTTGGGTATCAGAAGATACGCATTTTTACTGAATTGGTTGATGGCTGCCGGATATTTGAAGAAGACAATAATGCTCATTACAAGATTGTCAGTGACCGCAGGGGCAAGCAACATCAAAACCGTGGAAAGCCGTATGATGCTCCAGTGGGAAGAGGGAAACAAGGAGCTGCTCCGGCTCAGAGGACCAGTAGGGGAGGTGCTCCTGCTGGTATAGTTTGCTTCAAATGTGGTCAGGCTGGTCATAAGAGTAAAGTATGCACTGCTGAAGTAAAGAGATGTTTTCGTTGTGGTAAGACTGGTCATGCAATAGCTGATTGCAAGCACAAGGAAATGATTTGTTTTAATTGTGGCGAAGAAGGGCATATTGGAAGTCAGTGTCAGAAGCCAAAGAAATCTCAGACGGGGAAGGTGTTCGCATTGACCGGAACTCAAACCTCTAGTGAGGACAGACTTATCCGAGATACGTGTTATATTAATGGCTTTCCTCTTGTAGCTATTATTGACACAGGTGCGACTCATTCCTTTATATCTTTGGATTGTGCTGTGAAACTTAAGTTAGAGATATCTGAGATGTTTGGTAGTATGGTAATTGATACTCCTGCGAAGGGTTCAGTGACTACTACTTCGGTTTGTTTAAATTGTCCTTTGAGTATTTTTGGTAGAGACTTTGGGATGGACCTAGTGTGTCTTCCACTAGTGCAGATTGATGTTATTCTGGGTATGAACTGGTTGGTGTTTAACCGAGTTTCTATCAATTGTTTTGATAAGACGGTGGTCTTTCCTGAGATTGAGGAGGGAAAGAGTTTGTTTCTATCAGCAAGGCAAGTGAATGAGGAAGTAGCTGATGGGGCAGAGTTGTTTATGCTGTTAGCGACTTTGGAGGCTAAAGATAAACTGGTGATTGGCGATCTAGCCGTGGTGTGTGAATTTCCTGATGTGTTTCCGGAAGAGGTGAATGAATTACCGCCAGAGCGCGAAGTGGAGTTCTCGATTGATTTGGTACCTGGTACTAGGCCGATATCGATGGCTCCGTACCGTATGTCTGCTGTTGAGTTAACTGAATTGAAGAGTCAGTTGGAAGATCTGTTGGATAAGAAATTTATTCGTCCGAGTGTGTCACCGTGGGGTGCACCAGTGCTATTGGTTAAGAAGAAAGAAGGTACTATGAGGTTGTGTGTGGACTACAGGCAACTGAATAAAGTGACGAATAAGAATCGGTATCCTTTGTCGAGGATTGATGATTTGATGGATCAGTTGGTTGGTGCAAGTGTGTTCAGCAAAATAGATTTGAGATCTGGGTATCATCAGATCCGTGTGAAAACCGAGGATATCCGGAAGACTGCTTTCAGAACAAGGTATGGACATTATGAGTATTCTGTAATGCCTTTTGGTGTGACTAATGCGCCTGGAGTATTTATGGAGTACATGAATAGGATCTTCCATCCGTACCTAGACAAGTTTGTTGTGGTGTTTATTGATGATATTTTGGTGTATTCGAAATCTGAAGAAGAGCATGCTGAACATTTGAGAGTGGTTTTGGGAGTTCTACGAGAAAAGAAGTTATTTGCTAAATTGTCCAAGTGTGAATTTTGGTTAGGAGAGGTAAGTTTTCTGGGTCATGTGATTTCAAGAGGTGGTGTTGCTGTTGATCCTTCTAAGATAGAAGCGGTATCTAAGTGGGAAGCTCCGAAGTCTGTTGCTGAGATTCGAAGTTTCCTTGGTTTGGCTGGTTATTATAGGAAGTTCATTGAGGGATTTTCTAAGTTGGCGTTACCATTGACGATGTTGACTAGGAAAGGGCAAGCGTTTGTTTGGGACTCAAAATGTGAAGAAGGTTTCCAAGAGTTAAAGAGAAGGTTAACTACTGCTCCTATTCTGATATTACCGAGTTCGTCGGAATCATTTGAAGTTTACTGTGATGCTTCATTGTTGGGTTTGGGTGGCGTGTTGATGCAGAATAAGCAGGTTATAGCTTATGCTTCAAGACAGCTGAGGGTTCATGAGAGGAACTATCCGACGCACGATTTAGAGTTGGCGGCTGTGGTGTTTGTTCTGAAGTTATGGAGGCATTACTTGTACGGGTCAAGATTTGAGGTTTTCAGTGACCATAAAAGTTTAAAGTATTTGTTTGATCAGAAAGAGCTGAATATGAGACAGAGAAGATGGTTAGAGTTTCTGAAGGATTATGACTTTGGTTTGAATTACCATCCGGGTAAAGCAAACGTAGTGGCTGATGCATTGAGTCGGAAATCATTACATATGTCTATGCTAATGGTTAAGGAATTGGATTTAATTGAGCAGTTTAGAGACTTGAGTTTGGTGTGTGAGAGTACTCGCAATAGTGTTAAATTGGGAATGTTGAAGTTAACAAGTGGTATTCTGGATGAGATCAGAGAGGGTCAGAAATCCGATGTGCTTTTGGTTGATAAGTTGACTCTAGTGAATCAAGGTCAAGATGGTGAATTCAGAGTTGATGAGAATGATGTTTTGAAATTTGGTAATCGGGTGTGTATTCCGGATGTTATCGAACTTAAGAAGAGTATTCTTGAAGAAGGACATCGTAGTGGCCTGAGTATTCATCCTGGAGCTACGAAGATGTATCATGATTTGAAAAAGTTATTTTGGTGGCCGGGAATGAAAAGAGAAATTGCGAGTTTTGTTTATTCCTGTTTGACTTGTCAGAAGTCAAAGATTGAGCATCAGAAGCCGTCTGGGCTAATGCAACCGTTGGCTATTCCAGAGTGGAAGTGGGATAGTATCAGTATGGATTTTGTTTCTGGTTTACCGAGGACAATTAAGAATTTTGAAGCTATTTGGGTGATTGTTGACAGATTGACAAAGTCGGCTCATTTCATTCCGATCAGAATGGACTATCCGTTAGAGAAATTAGCTGAGTTGTATATTGAGAAAATTGTAAGTTTGCATGGTATTCCGTCGAGTATTGTTTCGGACAGAGATCCTAGATTTACATCGAAATTCTGGGAAGGTTTGCAGAAGGCTTTGGGAACTAAACTGAGATTGAGCTCTGCATATCACCCGCAGACTGATGGTCAGACTGAGAGGACGATTCAGTCATTAGAGGATCTTTTGAGAGCTTGCGTTTTGGAAAAGGGAGGTGCTTGGGATTGTTATTTACCTTTGATTGAGTTTACCTACAACAATAGTTTTCATTCGAGCATTGGTATGGCGCCGTTTGAAGCTTTGTATGGTAGGAGATGTCGGACACCGTTATGTTGGTATGAGTCCGGTGAGAGTGCTGTGGTTGGACCGGAGATTGTTCAACAGACTACAGAAAAGATTAAGATGATTCAGGAGAAGATGAGAATTGCTCAGAGTCGTCAGAAGAGTTATCATGATAAGAGGAGGAAGTCACTTGAGTTCCGAGAGGGAGATCACGTGTTTCTTCGTGTTACTCCGATAACTGGGGTTGGTCGAGCTTTGAAGTCAAAGAAGTTGACACCTCGATTTATTGGTCCTTATCAGATTTTGGAGAGGATATGAGAGGTAGCCTATCGTATCGCTTTACCTCCGTCACTTGCGAATTTGCATGAGGTTTTTCATGTGTCTCAGTTGAGGAGGTACATTCATGATCCGTCGCATGTAATCGAAGTAGATGATGTACAGGTAAGAGATAACCTGACTGTTGAAATATCGCCTATGAGGATTGAGGATCGAGAGTTGAAGCAGTTGCGGGGTAAAGAGATTGCCTTAGTGAAGGTAGCTTGGGGAGGACCAGCAGGTGGCAATGTGACTTGGGAACTGGAGAGTCAGATGAAAGAGTCTTATCCAGAGTTATTTGCTTGAGGTATGTTTTCGAGGACGAAAACTCTTTTAGTGGGGGAGAGTTGTAACACCCCGAATAAAATAAGAGAATTATTTAAATTAAGTTAATAATATATTTATTAATTTAATTAAATAAATTGAATTATTGGATTATTATTATTATTATTATTTGGAATAATAATTAGTGGAAAATATATAAGTTGGAATAAGAGAGAAGGGTTTTCATTTTTTTGGTAAAGAGTTTTCACGTGAAACAGAGAAGCGGCTGAAAAGTGGAAAGTGGAGAAAGGGCAAAGAGGAAGAGCTAGAGAGCAAAGGTTGAAGAACGGAAAAGCTTGAAGCTTAGAGATTGCCGGATTATCTCAGGTAAGGGGGGTTTATCGTCGTTTAATGGGTATTATAGATTAACATGTCATGGGTAGTGATAAACCGTTGGAGTGACCCTAATTGGGATGTTGAATGCTGAAATATTGTGATGAATAAGTTGTATTAAAGCTGTAATTGAGTCCGTAATTGTGTGAGTCGTGTTCCCCCGAACGTATAGCTTTTTATGGAAATTGAATCGGAGGTCCGGAAGTCCTCCAACGGCGGAAAATGCGGAGAACTCTGCATTCTGCCTTGTGTTAGCGCAGGAACTGCTGTTTTGTCTGCGTTAACCGGTTAACCCAGGGCGTTAACCGGTTAACACTGTTATATTTTGTGGAAATGTGCTGTTTTGCCTGCGTTAACCGGTTAACCCTGGGCGTTAACCGGTTAACACTGTTGCGTTTTGCCAGAAAGTGTGTTTTGTCCTGCGTTAACCGGTTAACCCAGGGCGTTAACCGGTTAACACTGTTGGAAATTTGAAAAATTGATATTTTAATGTTGTGAACCTAATTGGTGATTGGCCTATTATAGTTAATTATGATGAGTAATTTTGTTGGATTTATGTTATGAAGTGTTGATACAAGTATGTTGCTGAGTTGTTCCGTGTACGGAAAGTTGTTGAAAATACTGAGTTGCAGGCTTGGTGAGCCAAAGTTGATTATAAGTTGATGTTGTTGAAAACAGTGTTGTATTGCTATTATTATTATGTTGTCGACAGTTTAAAGTCGTGTATGCCATGTACATTCATATGCATTCAGTCGGAGCTTTGCTCACACCACGTTGGCCTGGATTGGCAAATTTTAAGTTGAAAGTTGAAGGCTTATGCCTTGATGCCCAATAAAATGGCAATGATTTTAAGTTGGGAGTTTTACTCCGAATGGTACCACATGCATGACGAGTCGAGTCTCATTAGAGTTGCATTTTGTTGGCTTGTTGTATGGATATTTAATTTAATTGAGGAGTGGAATTGTGTTGATATTAAGTATGATGTTTGAGTTGATGTGCCGTTACTGGATGTATGTTACGATTAGGGTGATGAAATGTGTGAATTTATTTAGCATTACATGATGATTTATAATGCTTATTATATCGATTGAGGAACTCACCCTTACAACTATTTTTCAGGTAACGAACAAATAAGTTGAGTGGAAGCTAGTGCTTGGAGTCTAGTGTAGTCTACTTAGAGGGTCGTGCTCTGATAGATGTAACATCGGGACGGGATGTTTTAATTGTTTTATTGTTGGTTGTTGAACCTTTTTTACCTGTAATATGTTATATGTTTTGAATGGTTAGTTGATTTCTATCCGCTGCGAATTATGCAAGAAAATGTTTATTTTGATTAAATAAAGAGCATGACAGTTATTATGGTGTGAAATGTTGTGTGACACCCTTGATTGCATATTTACTCTGATTGATATGTGTTATTTTAATTATATACTCGGGGTATTTTAGAAGGGTGTTACAACCTGCTCACGCATTTTTTCTTGTTTCTCCCCAGAATCTCTGTCTCCCTAGTGAGTGTGTTACTCCTATGGATTTTTCAGTTTCTCCCAATTTCTTTTCCTCCATGGCAATTATTCGCCATGAAGATTTTACTTTTGCATGCATACATTTGCATCATGAGGTCTCTTAGGGACCAAAATTTGTCTCTTTGTTATTATTTAAGCCCATTCTACCTCGTCGAGACGAAGATTTTAACCTTCATATCTCCAGCTAGAATGACCTTAAATAGGGGCATCTGTAAGACCCTAATTTTGACCATAAGATCCCTCATGGCATCATATCATTGCTCAATGCATTGCCTCAAGGATCATAGCATGTGTGGCTCCTTAATTCTAGGGTTGGGACTTGTGTGAGTTGGTTTGAGACCACCAAGCATGCTTGTATTGTATATTATTGCTTTTCTTATTTTGTTTACTAACCAAAAGCACAAAAATATGTCACTAACTCTTTTTGTTTTGAATCTCAAGTGATCATGTGATCCCCTGCTCCTAGGAGGCTCCTAAGCTCAATGAAGTGGCTAGATGAAGATGAGAACAAGCATGACAATGGTACACAAAGTTCCTAAACATTATATATGTCTCCCAAGTATCTCAATTTGCCAATTTGATCAAGATAAACCAAAGGGCTTGAGGATTGTTTCCCAAGGAAACCCTAATTTAACTGTGCATTGATTGTGCCTTGCTGTCATACCCCAATTTTGTCCGGCCATATTTTTTTTTTTTGTAAAATTGATTTCATTTTTTAATTTAGCATCATATGCACAACATGGCATACATTTCATCATGAGAATACCTCACTTTAGTTTCCCATCACTATTATGCCATTTCCATACTACCTAGAAACACGCATTTCATGAAATCCATTTTTGTCCAGGAGTGTGATTTATTATACGAATACGAGAAAAGAGATATAATGGAAAGATACTTCTTAAGGTGGGATACTAGTATGGGTTAAGGTCATGTTCGAGTTTCGTCTTGCCATCACCATAATACTAAAATCCATAAGCAAAGTCATGAACATGGGTTATTTATTACCAACAATAATCGCTGACATGCCAAAGTAATCCATGACTCTTAAGGATATCACAATTGGTTTGAGAACGTTGCTTACTTTAAACTGGAACTCTGTTGAACCAAGTGGACAAAGGTTGATTAGTTATTGGTGAAAGACTTAAAATAAATTCACTTTTTGTTCCTCACTTATAATCATTATTTAAGAGGTATTTTAGGATGAAGACCAAATGTGCATGCACGCATCATATTTCCATGGATTTCAGAATACAAACATTAGAGCACTACAAATTCTGGATTTACAAATGTAGTGCTTTATTGTCATTAACAAAAGCACATCGTCAGGTCCTAAACTACATTACAGTGAGCCAAATTAAAGAAGTAAACTTCCAAAAGAAAGAATCCAAGCCACGTGGTCCAACCTGCATTACCGTCCAAGTCAAAAGTCCACAAGCTAAACAAACATGCCCTACAATTTGTTTTGAGGAATCAGACCCTGCAAAATGACCAAGTTAGAAATCAAAGCAGTCATAAAATCCAATGGCTACAAGAAATTGTAAAGCACAATGTAGTTTGGAAACTCAAACAAGATAGAAGTTTAAACCATTGCAGGAGGCAACATCAAGATAAGTAAAAGAATAAGTTACTACGCTTACCGTCATGTGAACCGGCGACAGGCCAGTACATATCGCTTCATTGAAACAAAAAGCCAAGACTCGAAAATCATGTATCAATGTTTAATGTTTCATGTACCTGCATTCAATATCACAAGTGGTCACAAGATTACAAAGTATATCAGTGGAAAGCATTCATGATAAGGTCCATTAGATAAAGCAAAATCGGTAAGGTTGAATCAAACTCATCATTCATAGCAGCTCAAACGGCCGTGGACTCAAATATCATCATCACATCAGTTAAGTATGACCTGCACAAAACACTAAATATGCAAGGTTTGAATCCGCAGCTAAAAAGTTCAGGCTTAAAACAAGTTATCTCGATTGGCCATGAACCTGCAGACCAACAAAATAACAACTCAGTAAAAATGACCTGCAAATTGAAACTGAGAGTCAGTCAACAGCGCCAGATGAATTTATTAAAACGGCTATCAAACCTTTACGTTCCAAAATTGCACATCATTGAAGAAACCAAGAAAGGCATGAAGCTAAGCCAAAGAAAACACAAACCTGCAGTTTCACTATAACATGAGACCCATCACAGTGAAACAACAAACTCCTTTGATTTCCTCCATGCAATCATACTCGCAGTTGTTGTGCTAGCATCTAAAGACCCGCATGGTTGATAGTTGCAATAAAAGATCCACTATACATCTTCCTTGGTTCTGCAGATAATGCTTCACAAACATCTCGCTTCGCAATGTCACAATCAATCGTAGCAATAGTAAGTTCTACGTCGAATACAGCATCGCCGACAACAACAATTCAGTGATGCATACCGGTGGCATCAATCCTACGTTGAAGTCATTTTTACAGGTCACCTTAGTCATCTTCTCGCTCGTATGAAACCAAGAGCCATTGTTCTGCAAACATGACAAAGTCCCACGATAAGGCAAATGATGGTGTTTGTTCCATATTATTAAATGAGAGAGAATTCTAAGAGTACCTGTTTAAGATCAATGCCTCACAACAGGGGAACTTGGACTCACATGAATGATAGGACGTAGCTTTGAAAATTGAGAGTCTGTTTCCTTCATGAACTTCCAAGGTTGGTTTTCCATCATACAAAGGATTTTGAGCCAAATATAAGTCATAACAAGTAGAATCAAACAAATGACCGAATGGTAAAAGAATCATTAGTAGTAAAAATAACCTTAAGAAGCATATGCTTCGAAGGACACTACAGACAAAAGGTCGCGGTCATGCTGGTCCACACAAAATCCAGAAGGAAATCTTACTCTAACGGAATGATACGCTTCTCTCCTTCCAGCTCATGAACGAGGGACCACTTGCCTCCTCTCTATATAATAGACCACGAATCTTTGCAAAGGGGGGAGAAGAAAAATACCGTCACTCTGCTGAAATCCCAAACGAACCTTACACTGAAAAGCTCCGCTAAAACTCAGTATTTCAACTCTGATTTTCACATTGAAAATCAGGGTTTGAAGAGCTTGACCCCCCTCAATCGCGTATAAAACAACAACGACAAGAGAATAAAGAAGAAGATCAGAATCGGATCGGATACGAAAAGAGATACACGAAGAGCAAGGAAGCAAAATTTTACCTGAACGTCTTGGTAGTCTATCTCTTGCTTTAAACTTCATTACGCCTAACACGATTTAAAACTGTATCTTTGTCGCACACCGTTATTTCTGAAACTTGTAGCTAGATCTGATTGAAGTACCCTTTTTATTGTTCATGCTTGTTTATGCTTGTTCCTCCACTTGAATCGGAGATAATTGTCAAGTTTTTTTTCGGATATGATTAAGGCAAGGTTGAGGTTCCGATCAGAATAATCGGTAGATATTTAACGAAAATGGGGGTGGATTCGATTTTAGGAGAAAATTTAAGGTTGGGTTTGTAGGTGTTTAATTGGCTGCATTATATGGTAAAACACTAGCTGGATTCTAATGTCTTGACTGATGTCATGACATGGTGTGTATGTGTGACTGCATTGTAGGTTAGAATATCTAACTGTACTCTGATGTCTTGACTGATGTCATGACACACTTGAGTAGTTACTGCAGGATTAGCTAATACAGGATTTATTGAATGTCAAACTGGATACTGTGACATTCATCCCTGTCAGCAGATACTGAGGAACAGAACAGTTGGTGTTCTGTTAGAGCTCAGTATTCATTTGCAGTCTGGTTATCAAGGAAGAACCAGACCTGGCATAAGGCCTACTGTATGAATGTCAAACTGGATGTTATGACATTCATCATGGACAGTATATACTGAATAATAGACAGAGTGGTGTTCTGCTACACTTCAGTATGTTTCTTAGTTTGTTCTTCAAGAGGATAACAGAACTAACTTAAGGCCAAATGTGTAAATATCAAATTGGATACTTTGACATTTATTAATGTAAGTTGTTACTGTAGTATGGTCATTTTGGTCATGTACAGGTCCGCAAAATTGTACAGTCTGTTTTCTGGAAAAACAGACTCAGCATATGATCCTTGATGTCTAGCTGAATGTCGTGACATTCATTCCTGACAGCATATGCTATATTGTAGGTTGTTCAGTTTTCTGTTTCAGCGTTTTCTTAGGCTATTCTTCAGGAAGTCAACAGCTTAGAGAAAAACCAGGAAATCAACAACCAAGCTACATTTAATGAACCTAACAAATAGCCTATTTGTTAGTAACCTAGATATTGAATTTATGGGAACTCGCGTGACCTTAAATTCAGGAGAATACAAGTGCAAAAGCCCAGGTACTGCAATATAAAAGGAAGTCGTTCCTTCATTCAGTCTTGGGGATTTTGAGGCGTGAAGATTAAGTGTGTCCATCATACTTCACTGCTGTATTTTTGTGAGTCTTGTATTAGACATATCTTGTAAGCCAAGCCTTTATCTCGTTGATGATTGCTTTGGCATAGGGTGTTCATTGAGTTGCAAGTGTTGTGTCGCTCAAAGCTTTTAAGCGTGAGTGCTGTGTATCTTGATTAAAGTTGTTAAGCACAATCAAGAGTTGTTTGAAGTGTGACTTCAAAGTTGTCTTTAATATTGATTAAAGGTAGTAATCACTGAGGTGATTGAGGGGGAGTGAGTAGGAACTTTGATCTTAGAGTAAGATTGAAATTGCATTGGGTAGGGATTAAGTGACAAGTTGTAAACGGGTGAGTTTAGCTTTGAATTAATACTACTGATAGTGGGTTTCCTCCCTGGCTTGGTAGCCCCCAGATGTAGGTCATGTTGGACTGAACTGGGTAAACAATTACTTGTGTTATTTACTGCACTTACCTTTAAGTTCTGCATAATTCTTGTCTGTGCAGAATTGGATGTCATAACAACCCGTGTGACATCTAAAGTCTGATAACTAGAATTTCAATTGGCATCAGAGCAGGCACCCTGCCTGTGAATTTCTGGGTGAGATCTAGGGAAGTTACTTTCTAGTACCATGGACAAGGATATAGGACACTCAAATAGACCACCCATGTTGGATGGCTCTAATTATGATGACTGGAAGCCTCGTATGATAGCCTTCTTAAGGTCTCTAGATAGCAAAGTCTGGAGAGTTGTCAACAAAGGATGGGAGCATCCAACGAAGACAGGTGAAGATGGAATCAGTGTGCAGATTCCTGAAGAAGAGTGGGACAAAGAGCAAGAGGCATTAGCTCTTGGAAATTCCAAGGCCTTGAATGCTTTGTTCAATGGAATCAGTAAGAACATCTTCAGGCTGGTGCACCACTGTGAACTAGCTAAGGAAGTTTGGGATACCCTCAAGGTAACTCATGAAGGTACTTCCAAGGTGAAGATGTCCAAACTTCAGATGCTGACCACCAAGTTTGAAAATCTAAGGATGAAAGAGGATGAGACTATTCATGACTTTCACATGAATATTCTTGAAATTGCAAACACCTCTGGTGGACTAGGTGAGAAAATGGCTGAAGAGAAACTTGTAAGAAAGATTCTCAGGTCCTTGCCTAAGAGATTTGCTATGAAGGTCACAGCCATAGAGGAGGCGCAGGACATCTGCAATATGAAGGTGGATGAGCTCATTGGTTCTCTCCAAACCTTTGAAATGGGCTTGTGCGAGAATGCTGAAAAGAAGAACAAAAGCGTAGCTTTTGTATCTAATGCTGAAGAGGAGTCAGAAGCAGGATATACTGAAGGTGATGAAAGTATATCAAAAGCCTTAGCCATGCTTGGGAGACAGTTCAACAAGCTCATAAAGAAATTTGATCAACAGGGTAGACCTAATGTCAAGAACATCCCGTCTGACATAAGGAAAAGATCAACTTCTGAAGAAAAGTTCAACCAAGGCAAGGGAATCCAGTGCCATGGATGTGAAGGATATGGTCATATTAAGGCTGACTGCCCTACCTTTCTCATGATGCAAAGGAAAGGGCTATCTGTCACCTGGTCAGAAGAAGACATTGAGAGTGAATCTGAAGGAGAATCTGCCAAACATGTCACTGCTATGACCAGTGTATGTGCCTTAGAGGATAACTCAAGTGGAGATGAGCTCACCTTGGATGAACTTGCTGCCTCATATAAAGAACTATGTGTTAAAAGTGCAGAAGTTTGTATCCAAGGAGAAAAGCAGAAGAAACTCATCAAAGAGCTAGAAGCTGAGAAACTAGAGCAGCTGAAAGTCATAGAGGGTCTGAAGGGTGAGATTTCCTTGCTGACCTCTAAGCTAGACCAAATGACCAAATCCATCAAAATGTTGAATAAAGGATCTGACACCTTGGAAGAAATCCTAAAGGTGGGACAGAAGTCAGGACTCATGTCTGACTTAGGAAGCACTAAGCACTCTTCATCTGAACTCAAAAAGCCTAAGGCTGTATTTCAGAAATTCAAGCAGAAGTCACATCCAATGTCTCAACATCGGAGAACCAGAATGAGCAATCATCAGAAGAAGAAATTTAAGAGATGGAGATGTCATTACTGTGGTAGATTCGGTCACATAAAACCCTTCTGCTATAGGCTGCATGGTTACCCAAATCAGACCTCGCAAGGTAGGCCTAAGAAGAAGGTGTCTAAGCTTAATGTCCCCATTAAGAAACAAACATGGGCGGCTAAGCAGACATCTCAGGTCAATCCTAAGCAGCAGGCATCTAAGCTTCACTCCTATCCTGAGAATCAACAATGTGTTGCTAACCTTGCTCACACATCTTCAAGGGCTCATATCAGACAAGACTGGTACCTTGATAGTGGTTGCTCAAGGCATATGACTGGGATGAGCAACCTAGTGGTGAATCTACATCCTCCTACCACCAAGTTTGTGACATTTGGTGATGGAACTAAAAGAGAAGTTGAGGGTGTTGGTAAGCTGGACTGTCCTGAAGCTCCAAAATTGAGTGGTGTATTGTTAGTAAAAGGACTAACTGTGAACCTCATAAGCATAAGCCAACTATGTGACCAAGGATGCAAGGTGGAATTTACTAAGGGAGGATGTGTGGTGTTGAATGGGTGCAATCAAGAAGTGATGAGAGGAGACAGATCCAAAGATAATTGCTATCTATGGAAATCTAAAGACTCTCTCAACTTTCCCAAGTGTCCTTTAGCCAAGGGAGATCAGGAAGGGAAGCTGGGACATGGAAGACTTGACCACCTTCAGGTAAAAGGAATGAAGAAGAGCAGTTCCAAGAGAACTATGAGAAGAGACTCATATCTGTCTTTAGATAAAATGACAGACTGTGGAAAATGTCTGATTGAAAGTAATGAGCCATTGGCACCTATTGGTCATCATACAAATGATATGACAGCAAGGGATAGACAGAGGTGTGTATTATTATCGTCTGCAGAAACTCTATACCTAGCGTGTGGTAGCAGGTGGTCAACCCTAGTATGGAGGAACCTGATGCAGACAGAGTACAATGTCACCCGGAATGTCATGACATTGTACGCTGCTAAGTGTGACAATAGTAAGGGCAAAGAGGGAATGCGTACGTCTGAAAATTTAGAGCAACTAATGAAGTTAGTTAGCTACTGTTTAGTAAGGCAAATTATTAAACAACAAATAGTAAGCTCTGAGTGGTCAAAATCTAATAGACCTTACTCTTGCATAAAGCGTTTCACATTCCGTCGCTTCAAACCCCATTCGTGCAAACCCTCTTCCAAAGAAACGGTTCAACTTCCCTCTGAGATATTCAGCATGGCACACCAATCCAATACCACCTCCTACACTACCGTGTCCGATTCTCACAGCACGGAGTTTGGCAACCCCAACCGGGAGGAAGTTAGTGTCAACACTGCAACGTCGTCCCATGCAAGAAGACCAAAAGAAACGGTCTCCAGAATCTCCTCAGCTATCGCTCTGGACAACCCTTCCAAGGAAGGATCGAGGTATGTGCACAATGCCATTGCCTCTATGGTCACTAAGATTCTGTCCGGTGATCAGAATGTTCCTGGGGTTTCCGTTCCCTTGAACACTATCGTACCCGATGATGTTGCATGTCGTGAAACCGCAGTTGTGTTAAGGGAGAATGTGTTTGGATTACCTGAAGAGGGTCCTAAGAATGATAAACATGTAAGCAAGGTGAGAGGTGAGAAGGTAAGTGTCCCTCAAGATGTTGAGGCCAACCCTAGAGCTGACACAGTCAACCTGGAAGAGTTCTCTGATAACGAACTGTTGGCCTCAGTTATCCCTAGCATAGCCAAGAGGGTCAGGACTAGGAGAGGGAAAAAGACAGTGATGCAAAGGTCTCCATCCAAGGAAGTTGATGAGACAACTTCTCCCAAGCAAACAGTGACAGAAAGTGCACGCAAGAGAAAAGGACATGGACCTACTAAATCTTGGAGCAAAGAGGTGCCCAAGAAAATGAAGACCAAGGCAGTTGTGGTGGAGTCTGATTCGGATGTTCCATGTGATGCCACAACATTCCTGTCCAAGAAGAAGCCAACCTCTAGCAAGTTGGCTGCTAGTGTTCCAGAGGTTCCCATTGACAATGTGTCCTTCCACTTTGCCTCGAGTGTGAACAGGTGGAAGTATGTCTACCACAAAAGACTGGCCTTGGAGAGGGAACTGGCTCAGAATTCCTTGGAATGTAAGGAAATTGTGGAGCTGATTAAAGAAGCAGGGCTAATGAGGACTGTGACTCAACTCCCAAAGTGTTATGAGACCTTGGTGAAGGAATTCATTGTCAATCTATCTGAGGAATGTGCAGATGGAAAGTCCCATGAATTTAGAAAGGTCTATGTGCGTGGCAAGTGTGTGACCTTTTCCCCCTCAGTAATCAATCTGTATTTGGGAAGAGCAGATGAGGTGCGCCCAGAGCTTGAAGTGACAAACAACAGAATCTGTCAAGTCATCACTGCAAATCAGGTCAGGAAGTGGCCTCTTAAAGGGAAGCTGGTGGCTAGTCAACTCAGTGTGAAATATGCCATGTTACACAAAGTTGGAGCTGCAAACTGGGTCCCTACTAACCACAAGTCAATTGTGTCTGTGATGTTAGGAAAGTTCATCTATGTTGTTGGTACCAAGGCAAAGGTGGACTATGGTACTTACATCTTTGATCAGACCATGAAACATGCAGGAAGTTTCAGTGTGAAGGGACCTATAGCCTTCCCGTCCCTCATTTGTGGCATTGTGTTGAACCAATTCCCAAACATCTTGACAGACAATGACTTTGTGCAAAGAAGAGAGAGTCCATTGGCCTTCAGCTACAAACTGTTTCTGGGTAAGCATGTTCCTGACATTGCCATGACATCTGGAGAAACATCCAATGTTGGCAACCATCCAGACAAGGTTGCTGTCATTGCTGTGCTCAGAGAGACATGCAAAGAACTGGAGGTTAGGAAGCTCACCTTGGAAAAGCTGATCCTTCAATTGGAGATGTCTGTTGAGGATACAGATGGAGCTGCAAGGCAAAGCTCAGAGGGTGAGGAGGAGGCTAGTTCTGAGGAGGAGGCTGATGATGAAGCTGAGGAGTAAATACTTGTCTTTTTGTGTTTTCTGTCGTTTCTGTGTAATTCTGCTTACTATTTGTGGATCTGTAACTTAAAGTGTTGCTTTGGCAACATTTTTGACAAAAAGGGGGAGTGACAAGTGATACCCCAGGACAACAGAATTTTATTATTCTGTTAAAACAGGCTCATGACAGATTCAAGTTTTCCTCTCCTGCAGTTGATGTGTGATGAAGTTTGTATTTAACTTCTGTTTGTATGCTGTTGTGTGTGTGAAGTTTTTATTTAACTTCCTCCCCTGCAGCTGATGTGTGTTGAAGTTTTGTATTTAACTTCTGTTCCTCTGTATGTGTGCTGCTTTGTGAAGTTTTTATTTAACTTCCATATATGTGAGTGTGCTGCCACTCTGAGTGTATTAGCTAGGTTTATTTCCTGCTAGATGTGTGATTCCGCTGCTATGAACTCTGTTATGGGGATCAAAGTGTTTTAGCCAAAAATTTGCCAAAGGGGGAGTTTGTAGGTGTTTAATTGGCTGCATTATATGGTAAAACACTAGCTGGATTCTAATGTCTTGACTGATGTCATGACATGGTGTGTATGTGTGACTGCATTGTAGGTTAGAATATCTAACTGTACTCTGATGTCTTGACTGATGTCATGACACACTTGAGTAGTTACTGCAGGATTAGCTAATACAGGATTTATTGAATGTCAAACTGGATACTGTGACATTCATCCCTGTCAGCAGATACTGAGGAACAGAACAGTTGGTGTTCTGTTAGAGCTCAGTATTCATTTGCAGTCTGGTTATCAAGGAAGAACCAGACCTGGCATAAGGCCTACTGTATGAATGTCAAACTGGATGTTATGACATTCATCATGGACAGTATATACTGAATAATAGACAGAGTGGTGTTCTGCTACACTTCAGTATGTTTCTTAGTTTGTTCTTCAAGAGGATAACAGAACTAACTTAAAGCCAAATGTGTAAATGTCAAATTGGATACTTTGACATTTATTAATGTAAGTTGTTACTGTAGTATGGTCATTTTGGTCATGTACAGGTCAGCAAAATTGTACAGTCTATTTTCTGGAAAAACAGACTCAGCATATGATCCTTGATGTCTAGCTGAATGTCGTGACATTCATTCCTGACAGCATATGCTATATTGTAGGTTGTTCAGTTTTCTGTTTCAGCGTTTTCTTAGGCTATTCTTCAGGAAGTCAACAGCTTAGAGAAAAACCAGGAAATCAACAACCAAGCTACATTTAATGAACCTAACAAATAGCCTATTTGTTAGTAACCTAGATATTGAATTTATGGGAACTCGCGTGACCTTAAATTCAGGAGAATACAAGTGCAAAAGCCCAGGTACTGCAATATAAAAGGAAGTCGTTCCTTCATTCAGTCTTGGGGATTTTGAGGTGTGAAGATTAAGTGTGTCCATCATACTTCACTGCTGTATTTTTGTGAGTCTTGTATTAGACATATCTTGTAAGCCAAGCCTTTATCTCGTTGATGATTGCTTTGGCATAGGGTGTTCATTGAGTTGTAAGTGTTGTGTCGCTCAAAGCTTTTAAGCGTGAGTGCTGTGTATCTTGATTAAAGTTGTTAAGCACAATCAAGAGTTGTTTGAAGTGTGACTTCAAAGTTGTCTTTAATATTGATTAAAGGTAGTAATCGCTGAGGTGATTGAGGGGTAGTGAGTAGGAACTCTGATCTTAGAGTAAGATTGAAATTGCATTGGGTAGGGATTAAGTGACAAGTTGTAAACGGGTGAGTTTAGCTTTGAATTAATACTACTGATAGTGGATTTCCTCCCTGGCTTGGTAGCCCCCAGATGTAGGTCATGTTGGACTGAACTGGGTAAACAATTACTTGTGTTATTTACTGCACTTACCTTTAAGTTCTGCATAATTCTTGTTTGTGCAGAATTGGATGTCATAACAACCCGTGTGACATCTAAAGTCTGATAACTAGAATTTCAGGGTTTGTGTTTAAAACTAGCGTCATCGCGCCTCTCCGATAAAGGCCAATAGAAGAGGGTAGTCGGAGAAGGAAGAGGGGAAAGCATGATTCATTGGACTCTTTTTTTTCTTTCTGCAGATGTGTTATGTTGTTTCTTTTATGCGTTTTAACGGTTCAAGTTAATAGCATTAATGTTATGTCATTCATTTGGTCTTCCCCAGGTTTCGATTGTGACTAAGCATTGGTTGTTGTATTGGGTTGGTTGATTATTTACTAATTTAGCTTTTGAAAATAGGAAGTAAGATTAATTATTGGAGATGGAACGTTTAAAGGCTAATCTATTGTTTCCAATTATATCGTTTCCTATTAGTAGTCATTAAAGACCAAGTCTCGGTTGAGCAAATTTCCAGGTGCATTCCATTATTTATTTTTTTCGCCTGTCAAATTGGTTTGAAGGCCACGTGGCTGCACTCGCCCCTTTGTTTTTTTGCTAGTTTGGGTTTTATTTAGTTTCTTCGCTTGGCTAGATCAATTATGGGCTTCCGGCCCAACCTGATTGAAAGGGAGCACCCTTCTGGCCCGATGTTCCCTAAACCTAACACCTTATTTAAACTATGCACCCCTAGCTCCCAACAATATTAAATAAGCCTCATATTTATATCAATTTTTTACTATATTAGCTAATCAAAGTTATTTTAATTAATCATTTAATCTTGACCAAATTACTTTTTTCGACTAACTCTATTTTAGGTCGAATCCAAATCTTTTTATCCATATACTCTAAAAGATTTATTTTAAATTAATTTTTGGATGAAAAGGGGAATAGTGAGCATCCGCTTCACTATCTCTCGGTTATTCGAATAATTGGCGTTCGCCACATTGCTCGAATTTTCGTCATTCAATTAGAACCCTAAAAAACTTACAAATTCAAATCATTTTTCAAATCAAATATAATTTCTAAAGAATTTTCCCTTTTAACATAAATTTTGGGATGAAAAAGATATAGGAAGCGTTCGCTTCATTATTTCTCAAGTACTTGAATAATTGACGTACGCCATATTGCTCGAGTTCTTGTCACCCGAGTAAAAACCTTAACCAAATACCAATTTCAAACCACTTTTTTCAAATCAAATATAAGTTCTAAATTCAAATTATTTTAAAACCATAATCATACAAGTTCAAATCACTTCTTTCAAATTAACTATACATTCTAAATCCTTTTAATTCCAAATTACAGATAATAAAAGGATAGGAGGCGTTCGCCTCACTATGTTTCGATTATTCGAATAATTGGCGTACGCCACATTGCTCGAATTTTCGTCATCAAATTAAAACCACAATCGAATAAACTCAAATCACCTTTTATATCAAACACTGTTTCAAAATAAACTATATAACTTAAACCTCAATTAGAGAATGGGAGGCGTTCGCCTCGCCATTTCTTGATTATTTAAATAATTGGCGTATGCCACATTGCTCAAATCATCGACTTTTCAAAACCTATAAATCCAAAATTCAAACTATTTTCGCAAATCAAATACAACATCCAAACATAGCTTTTATAAATTAAACTTCGGATGATAAAAGATGGGATGCGTTCGCCTCACCATCTCTCGATTATTTGAACAATTGGCGCTCGCCATATTGCACAAATCATCGACTTCCGATTAATACATTTTACCTAACTTGGATAAAGGAATAAGTGGCGCACGCCTCACTATTCTTTGAATAAGCAAGTAGGAGGCGTACGCCTCACTACCGTGCATATTCAACATCCACAAACAAACTTTCAAAATAATTCGAACGAAAAAGGGAGTAGAAGGTGGTCGCCTTATTATTCCTCGAAAGAATTGGACGATTGGTGTGCACCACATTGCTCAATCTTTCGTCGTTCTTCAAAAACATCTCAAACACATTAAACCTAACTTCTCGCCCCCGCGTGATCGAAACCAAACCAAAACACCCAAACACATCAATTCAACTCGTCACCCCCCGCGTGACCAAACCTCTTTCAAAAAGAACATTGTCAATCCTTTCTAATGTGCACAACAAACCAGTGCTAGAGCCTCCACCGAGAGTAGACAAGCCAGCGTTTAGCCGTTAGAACGCCGACCTACACAGTCGTTCATCAAACAAAACACACCAAATATTCGTAGTAGCCCGAACTACGAATGCTCTGATTTCCTTATTGCACCATAAGGATACGTAGGCAGGAGATTGCAGTATCTTCGCGAGCACACTAATAAAAAACCTCTCATTTCCCCCTCCTGAGGTCTTCATCCATATCTATCATCTATTCTAATTACTCGAAGCAAGCAAATAACAGTCAATTAACAGTCAAATAGCAAAATCAGACTAAAAGGTTCCCTTTCAGTACAACGGACGTGAGGGGTGCTAATTGTAACACCCTTCTAAAATACCCCAATTATTTAATAAAAACAACAAATATATATCAGAGTAAATATGCAATCAAGGGTGTCACACAACATTTCACACCATAATAACTGTCATGCTCTTTATTTAATCAAAACAACATTTTTGCATAATTCGCAGCGGATAGAATCAACCAACCATTCAAAACATATAACATGTTACTGGTAAAAAGGTTCAACAACCAACAATAAACTAATTAAAACATCCCGTCCCGATGTTACATCTATCAGAGCACGACCCACTAAGTAGACGACACTAGACTCCAGGCACTAGCTCCTACTCAATCACTGCTCGTTACCTGAAAATAGTTGTAAGGGTGAGTTCCTCAATCGATATAATAAGCATTATAAATCATCATGTAATGCTAAGTATATTCACACGTTAATCACCCTAATCATATCATGCATTCAGTAACGGCACATCAACTCAAATATCATACTCAATAACAACGTAAAATGCAACTCAATAACAACATAAAATGCAACTCAAATGAGACTCGACTCGTCATGCATGTGGTACCAATCGGAGTAAAACTCCCAACTTAAAATCATTGCCATTTTATTGGGCATCAAGGCATAAGCCTTCAACTTTCAACTTAAAATTTGCCAATCCAGGCCAACGTGGTGTGAGCAAAGCTCCGACTTAGTGCATATGAATGTACATGGCATACACGACTTTAAACTGTCAACAACATAATAATAATAGCAATACAACAATGTTTTCAACAAAATCAACTTATAATCAACTTTGGCTCACCAAGCCTACAACTCAGTATTTTCAACAACTTTAACACAACTTATCAACATATTTGTACCAACACTTCATAACATAAACTCAACAAAATTACTCATCAAAATTAACGATAATAGGTCAATCACCAATTATGTTCACAACATTAAAAATATCAATTTTTCCAATTTCCAACAGTGTTAACCGGTTAACGCCCTGGGTTAACCGGTTAACGCAGGACAAAACACACTTTCTGGCAAAACGCAACAGTGTTAACCGGTTAACGCCCTGGGTTAACCGGTTAACGCAGGCAAAACAGCACATTTCCACAAAATATAACAGTGTTAACCGGTTAACGCCCTGGGTTAACCGGTTAACGCAGACAAAACAGCAGTTCCTGCGCTAACACAAGGCAGAATGTAGAGTTCTCCGCATTTTCCGCCGTTGGAGGACTTCCGGACCTCCGATTCAACTTCCGTAAAAAGCTACATTATCGGAAAATCACGACACATACAATTATCGATTCAATTTCAGTTTTCATACAACTTATTCATCACAATTTTCTCAGCATTCTAAATCCCAATTAGGGTAATTCAACGGTTTATCACTACCCATTACATGCTATCCCATAATACCCATTAAACGACGATAAACCCCCCTTACCTGAGATAATCCGGCAATCTCTACGCTTCAAGCTTTTCCGTTCTTCAACCTTTGCTCTCTAGCTCTTCCTCTTTGCCCTTTCTCCACTTTCCACTTTTCAGCCGCTTCTCTGTTTCACGTGAAAACTCTTTACCAAAAATGAAAACCCTTTTCTCTTATTCCAACTTATATATTTTCCATTAATTATTATTCCAAATAATAATAATAATAATAATAATCCAATAATTCAATTTATTTAATTAAATTATTAAATATATTATTAACTTAATTTAAATAATCCTCTTATTTTATTCGGGGTGTTACAACTCTCCCCCACTAAAAGAGTTTTCGTCCTTGAAAACATACCTCAAGCAAATAACTCTGGATAAGACTCTTTCATCTGACTCTCCAGTTCCCAAGTCACATTGCCACCTGCTGGTCCTCCCCAAGCTACTTTCACTAAGGCAATCTCTTTACCCCGCAACTGCTTCAACTCTCGATCCTCAATCCTCATAGGCGATATTTCAACAGTCAGGTTATCTCTCACCCGTACATCATCTACTTGGATCACATGCGACGGATCATGAATGTACCTCCTCAACTGAGACACATGAAAAACCTCATGCAAATTCGCAAGTGACGGCGGTAAAGCGATACGATAGGCTACCTCTCCTATCCTCTCCAAAATCTGATACGGACCAATAAATCGAGGTGTCAACTTCTTTGACTTCAAAGCTCTACCAACCCCAGTTATCGGAGTAACACGAAGAAACACGTGATCTCCCTCTCGGAACTCAAGTGACTTCCTCCTCTTATCATGATAACTCTTCTGACGACTCTGAGCAATTCTCATCTTCTCCTGAATCATCTTAATCCTTTCCGTAGTTTGTTGAACAATCTCCGGTCCAACCACAGCACTCTCACCGGACTCATACCAACATAAAGGTGTCCGACATCTCCTACCATACAAAGCTTCAAACGGTGCCATACCAATACTCGAATGAAAACTATTGTTGTAGGTAAACTCAATCAAAGGTAAATAACAATCCCAAGCACCTCCCTTTTCCAAAACACAAGCTCTCAGAAGATCCTCTAATGACTGAATCGTCCTCTCAGTCTGACCATCAGTCTGCGGGTGGTATGCACTCAATCTCAGTTTAGTTCCCAAAGCCTTCTGCAAACCTTCCCATAACTTTGATGTAAATCTAGGATCTCTGTCCGAAACAATACTCGACGGAATACCATGCAAACTTACAATTTTCTCAATATACAACTCGGCTAATCTCTCTAACGGATAGTCCATTCTGATCGGAATGAAATGAGCCGACTTTGTCAATCTGTCAACAATCACCTAAATAGCTTCAAAATTCTTAATTGTCCTCGGTAAACCAGAAACAAAATCCATACTGATACTATCCCACTTCCACTCTGGAATAGCCAACGGTTGCATTAGCCCAGACGGCTTCTGATGCTCAATCTTTGACTTCTGACAAGTCAAACAGGAATAAACAAAACTCGCAATTTCTCTTTTCATCCCCGGCCACCAAAATAACTTTTTCAAATCATGATACATCTTCGTAGCTCTAGGATGAATACTCAACCCACTACGATGTCCTTCTTCAAGAATACTCTTCTTAAGTTCGGCAACATCCGGAATACACACCCGATTACCAAATTTCAGAATACCATTTTCATCAACTCTGAATTCACCACCTTGACCCTGATTCACCAGCGTCAACTTATCAACCAAAAGCACATCGGATTTCTGACCCTCTCTGATCTCATCCAGGATACCACTTGTTAACTTCAACATTCCCAATTTAACACTATTGTGAGTACTCTCACACACCAAACTCAAGTCTCTAAACTGCTCAATTAAATCCAGTTCTTTAACCATTAGCATAGACATATGTAATGACTTCCGACTCAATGCATCAGCCACTACGTTTGCTTTACCCGGATGGTAATTCAAACCAAAGTCATAATCCTTCAGAAACTCTAACCATCTTCTCTGTCTCATATTCAGCTCTTTCTGATCAAACAAATACTTTAAACTTTTATGGTCACTGAAAACCTCAAATCCGTACAAGTAATGTCTCCATAACTTCAGAACAAACACCACAGCCGCCAACTCTAAATCGTGCGTCGGATAGTTCCTCTCATGAACCCTCAGCTGTCTTGAAGCATAAGCTATAACCTGCTTATTCTGCATCAACACGCCACCCAAACCCAACAATGAAGCATCACAGTAAACTTCAAATGATTCCGACGAACTCGGTAATATCAGAATAGGAGCAGTAGTTAACCTTCTCTTTAACTCTTGGAAACCTCCTTCACATTTTGAGTCCCAAACAAACGCTTGCCCCTTCCTAGTCAACATCGTCAATGGTAACGCCAACTTAGAAAATCCCTCAATGAACTTCCTATAATAACCAGCCAAACCAAGGAAACTTCGAATCTCAGCAACAGACTTCGGAGCTTCCCACTTAGATACTGCTTCTATCTTAGAAGGATCAACAGCAACACCACCTCTTGAAATCACATGACCAAGAAAACTAACCTCTTCTAACCAAAATTCACACTTGGATAGTTTAGCAAATAACTTCTTTTCTCGGAGAACTTCTAAAACCACTCTCAAATGCTCAGCATGCTCTTCTTCAGACTTCGAATACACCAAAATATCATCAATAAACACCACAACAAACTTGTCTAGGTACGGATGGAAAATCCTATTCATGTACTCCATAAATACTCCAGGCGCATTAGTCACACCAAAAGGCATTACAGAATACTCATAATGTCCATACCTTGTTCTGAAAGCAGTCTTCTGAATATCCGCAGTTTTCACACGTATCTGATGATACCCAGATCTCAAATCTATTTTGCTGAACACACTTGCACCAACCAACTGATCCATCAAATCATCTATCCTCGGCAAAGGATACCGATTCTTGATCGTCACTTTATTCAGTTGTCTGTAGTCCACACACAACCTCATAGTACCTTCTTTCTTCTTAACCAATAGCACTGGTGCACCCCACGGTGACACACTCGGACGAATAAATTTCTTATCCAACAGATCTTCCAACTGACTCTTCAATTCAGTTAACTCAACAGCAGACATACGGTACGGAGCCATCGATATCGGCCTAGTACCAGGTACCAAATCAATCGAGAACTCCACTTCGCGCTCTGGCGGTAATTCATTCACCTCTTCCGGAAACACATCAGGAAAATCACACACCACGGCTAGATCGCCAATCACCAGTTTATCTTTAGCCTCCAAAGTTGCTAACAGCATAAACAACTCTGCCCCCTCAGCTACTTCCTCATTCACTTGCCTTGCTGATAGAAACAAACTCTTTCCCTCCTCAATCTCAGGAAAGACCACCGTCTTATCAAAACAATTGATAGAAACTCGGTTGAACACCAACCAGTTCATACCCAGAATAACATCAATCTGCAGTAGTGGAAGACACACTAGGTCCATCCCAAAGTCTCTACCAAAAATACTCAAAGGACAATTTAAACAAACCGAAGTAGTAGTCACTGAACCCTTCGCAGGAGTATCAATTACCATACTACCAAACATCTCAGATATCTCTAACTTAAGTTTCACAGCACAATCCAAAGATATAAAGGAATGAGTCGCACCTGTGTCAATAATAGCTACAAGAGGAAAGCCATTAATATAACACGTACCTCGGATAAGTCTGTCCTCACTGAAGGTTTGAGTTCCGGTCAATGCGAACACCTTCCCCGTCTGAGATTTCTTTGGCTTCTGACACTGACTTCCAATATGCCCTTCTTCGCCATAATTAAAACAAATCATTTCCTTGTGCTTGCAATCAGCTATTGCATGACCAGTCTTACCACAACGAAAACATCTCTTTACTTCAGCAGTGCATACATTACTCTTATGACCAGCCTGACCACATTTGAAGCAAACTATACCAGCAGGAGCACCTCCCCTACTGGTCCTCTGAGCCGGAGCAGCTCCTTGTTTCCCTTTTCCCACTGGGGCATCATACGGCTTGCCACGATTTTGATGTTGCTTGCCCCTGCGGTCACTAACAATCTTGTAATGAGCATTATTGTCTTCTTCAAATATCCTGCAGCTATCAACCAATTCAGTAAAAATGCGTATCTTCTGATACCCAACAGCCTTCTTAATTTCAGAGCGCAGTCCATTTTCAAACTTGATGCACTTTGAAAATTCAGCACCAGCACCAGTGTAATGAGGATAAAATTTGGACAGCTCCACAAATTTCGCAGCATAATCAGTGACAGACATGTTTCCTTGCTTCAGCTCAAGGAACTCAATTTCCTTCTTACCACGGACATCCTCCGGATAATACTTTCTCATGAATTCCCTACGGAATACATCCCAAGTAATGACTTCACCTGCCACGGTCAACCTCTCGTGAGTCTCTAGCCACCAGTCATCAGCTTCGACTGCTAGCATGTGAGTACCATACCGAACCTTCTGAGCTGGAGTGCAATCCATAACACGGAAGATTCTCTCAATCTCTTTCAACCATCCCAAGGCTGCATCTGGATCATGCTTCCCTTTAAACACCGGCGGATTCTCTCTCTGAAAAGTCGCCAAGCTACGTGATCCAGCATCACCACCAGCATTTGGCAAGTTCTGCACAGCTTGTGCCATCGCTTGCATTGCGGCAGCCATTGCAGCGTCATTCCTTCCAGCCATTCCAACTTATCACTACAACACAACTTAAAAGTTAGACTAGTAACAATTACACAATTGTTAGACAGTAACGACACGACACTGGCCGGACAGACCGACCTGCTCTGATACCACTAATGTAACACCCTTCTAAAATACCCCAATTATTTAATAAAAACAACAAATATATATATCAGAGTAAATATGCAATCAAGGGTGTCACACAACATTTCACACCATAATAACTGTCATGCTCTTTATTTAATCAAAACAACATTTTTGCATAATTCGCAGCGGATAGAATCAACCAACCATTCAAAACATATAACATGTTACTGGTAAAAAGGTTCAACAACCAACAATAAACTAATTAAAACATCCCGTCCCGATGTTACATCTATCAGAGCACGACCCACTAAGTAGACGACACTAGACTCCAGGCACTAGCTCCTACTCAATCACTGCTCGTTACCTGAAAATAGTTGTAAGGGTGAGTTCCTCAATCGATATAATAAGCATTATAAATCATCATGTAATGCTAAGTAAATTCACACGTTAATCACCCTAATCATATCATGCATTCAGTAACGGCACATCAACTCAAATATCATACTCAATAACAACGTAAAATGCAACTCAATAACAACATAAAATGCAACTCAAATGAGACTCGACTCGTCATGCATGTGGTACCAATCGGAGTAAAACTCCCAACTTAAAATCATTGCCATTTTATTGGGCATCAAGGCATAAGCCTTCAACTTTCAACTTAAAATTTGCCAATCCAGGCCAACGTGGTGTGAGCAAAGCTCCGACTTAGTGCATATGAATGTACATGGCATACACGACTTTAAACTGTCAACAACATAATAATAATAGCAATACAACAATGTTTTCAACAAAATCAACTTATAATCAACTTTGGCTCACCAAGCCTACAACTCAGTATTTTCAACAACTTTAACACAACTTATCAACATATTTGTACCAACACTTCATAACATAAACTCAACAAAATTACTCATCAAAATTAACGATAATAGGTCAATCACCAATTATGTTCACAACATTAAAAATATCAATTTTTCCAATTTCCAACAGTGTTAACCGGTTAACGCCCTGGGTTAACCGGTTAACGCAGGACAAAACACACTTTCTGGCAAAACGCAACAGTGTTAACCGGTTAACGCCCTGGGTTAACCGGTTAACGCAGGCAAAACAGCACATTTCCACAAAATATAACAGTGTTAACCGGTTAACGCCCTGGGTTAACCGGTTAACGCAGACAAAATAGCAGTTCCTGCGCTAACACAAGGCAGAATGCAGAGTTCTCCGCATTTTCCGCCGTTGGAGGACTTCCGGACCTCCGATTCAACTTCCGTAAAAAGCTACATTATCGGAAAATCACGACACATACAATTATCGATTCAATTTCAGTTTTCATACAACTTATTCATCACAATTTTCTCAGCATTCTAAATCCCAATTAGGGTAATTCAACGGTTTATCACTACCCATTACATGTTATCCCATAATACCCATTAAACGACGATAAACCCCCCTTACCTGAGATAATCCGGCAATCTCTACGCTTCAAGCTTTTCCGTTCTTCAACCTTTGCTCTCTAGCTCTTCCTCTTTGCCCTTTCTCCACTTTCCACTTTTCAGCCGCTTCTCTGTTTCACGTGAAAACTCTTTACCAAAAATGAAAACCCTTTTCTCTTATTCCAACTTATATATTTTCCATTAATTATTATTCCAAATAATAATAATAATAATAATAATCCAATAATTCAATTTATTTAATTAAATTATTAAATATATTATTAACTTAATTTAAATAATCCTCTTATTTTATTCGGGGTGTTACACTAATACCTTCCCCTTGCGTAATCGACTCCCGAACCCGAATATGGTTGCGACGACCATTATTCCATTTTCTTAAAGGTTTTCTCGATATTTTCCTATTCCTTCATTGGAATAAATAAAGTTCGGTGGCGACTCTGTTTCGAACAACATTTTTTCCGCGTTCCATCGCGAGGGATCGCATTATCATTTTCGAGGTGCGACACTTGCTCATGAAGCAACCTCAAACTATGATTAAATTAAATCAAGGGAATTTCTTTAATTCATTATTTTATGCATATATGAGCCTATGTGAGATTCCTCAATCATTCATTCATCAAGATTTGAAGTTTGGCCTTGAGAAGTTGACCAGTCAAGTCATCTGACTAAACTGAGGATCACTGAGATATATCTTTTGATGTGTTTGTCAAATGAAGATGACCCCAGGAGAAACAATGTTCTTAAGAACCATATGAACAACTTTCATTTTCATAAAAAATCCATTTCAAACTTGGAAGGTCATCCTTCATTTCAAAACATTATAGGTCATTTTGACTGAAACCCTAATTTTGGGTCAACTTCCCAAGGACCTAACCTCCTTAATTTTTATGATTTTGAGGTGATACCAAATGAATTGGAAATCTTAAGATGTCTACCTAAAATGTTATTTTGGACAAAATTTCATAATCCTAAAAGAAACGCATGTGATAATACAAAACATTATAGGTCACTTTGGACCTAAGTCATTGAATTTGAAAAAAGTCCAACTTCAAGTGCCCATCTCATAAATCCAAATGATGCAAAATATAAGTCCAAATTTATCATCTTGAAAATATCTACAACTTTGATGTTGGAGGTTTTTCTATTTGAGGCTTTCATCATTGAAACAGAAGGGCTTGAAGTTGCTTGTTTTTGGCAAATTTTTCAAAAGGGAACCTAGACATGTTTTGTACCCAAAACTTCACAGCCAGTTTTCATAAATTTCCAAACTCCAAATGAATTTTTTACCAGCATGACTTTTGTTCCTTATTCCAAGAGCTTTCCAACCATTACTCACATGACCATTTTTGGATTTTCCATGTGGGAGTTTCGAAGATCTTAATGTTTATGGTCATTTGTGCAATTCACGTCATAACTTCATGTACAAGCAAATGCAGCTCCAATTACACGTCAAATTCACTTGCATATGAGTTCAGCATGGATTTCCATTCACTTTTGGGCCTCACATGCGCTTGTACAGGCCCATGCATGGAGGATCCAAGTTTCATGCACACGAGCTAAGCACCACCTTGCACCCATTCCAACTATAAATAGAAGCTCATGCTCATTCAAAAATCAACCTGAAGGAGATCTGAAACGCTGCTGGATTGAAAACCAAACCCTCACTTAAAGGAATTTCAGTTTTCATTTTCAATTTCAAGCTTGAATTTCAACATCATTAGTTGATCTTCAAGTCTTAATTCCTTAACCTTGCATCATCACCACACTTCCAGAGAAAGATTAGATCAAAAGCTTGGAGAATTCGTGTTGTTTGAAGCTGCATTTCAGAGGTAGAACCTCAATTTTTCTTGATCTAGATCTTGCTATATGATGTGAATTCTTTTGGTTTTTGTTGTTTTCTGAAGTCCTCAAGCATGAGGCAGGCCAGTGGTAGTCTCAATTTTGCAAATCATGTCATTTCAGTTTGTGTACCATGATCTTCAAGCTCATGTTTCTCTCTAAATAGGAACATTGAGGAGGATCCATGGTTACAGGGGTGATGTACATCACCTCAGCTTCATTTTGATACCTTGCTTTTTCATTTTCATTAAAGTTGAATTCCCTGCGCGTGGTGGCCAGAATCAGTTGTTTGGCCAGAGAAGATGGTGGTTTCCACCACCATCCCCACGCGAGAGCCTCAGAGCCATCAGATCTTGCCAAAACGTTATAATCCAGGCCTTGCATTGTTTTGACTTTTTTTAATCCCAAATGTAGCGCGCTTGACTTGAGCATATGGTATGACCGCGCCTCTGAGCCCTCAGATCATGGCCACGTCATTTAATGAAATGATCCAAGCGCGCTGGTTTTTTCTATTTTCTTTATTTCTGTTTTAATTTCTTTTAATTCTTTTTATTTTCAAAAATTCATAAATATTTTATTTGAAGTCACAAAAATATGAGACCAGTGCCAAAAAATTTCTTGAAAAATCTAGTTTCATATTTTGATTTTTAATTGTTTTTTGTGACTTCATTTAATATTTTTTGTGAATTATTTGGTTTTTAATAGTTTTAATTCATTTTAAAATACTTTTTGATATCTGAAAAATCCAAAAATATTTTCTTAACACATATGGATCATGATAAGTCAATGAAAAATAGTCTCATCATTTCTTAATTGATTTGAGATTTATTTGAGATTTTAGTTCATATTGTGTTATTTTTATTATTTTTAATTGATTTTAAATAGTTTCTGATTTCAAAAATTGTTGAGAAAATTTGTCAAAGCTTGCTTGACCATGTTAGACCTATGAGAATTTAATTGGATTTGTTGAAGTTGATTTGAATTGAATTTGAGGTTTGACCATATTTTGTCCATTTTATTTTTGCATTTATTTTAATTCAAAAAATACCAAAAAAATATGTTTGACCTATTGAATTGTGATCTTCATTTCTCTTCTGTTTAGCATTGGTTGATGATGATTTGATTCACATTTGACCAATTGTGTTTGACACTTTATTTCTCTTTCCATTCATTTCATCTTCATCTCATTTCTTTTTATTTTTGGCCAATGAGTTAATGTCTTATGGTTGGTCTTGACATATGAGAGGCTTAACCTTCTTTGATCCAAATCAAACTCAACTTGATCCAAGATCAAGTGAGTTGCTTTGTGTCCAAGATCGGTTGCTTCTTGGTCAAGCAAAAAACCTAAAGTCCATACAAGGCTTTTCTATTTTCTTTTGGCATGGCAAGTTTTAGGAGCTTGGCTTACTAGTCATGATCTCTAACTTGTGTTTATTTTCCTATAGTTTTATTCATCGGCCTCAGATAGGTGTGACTACTACATTAGTCCACTTACGATTGCTTAACATAGCGCTAAATTGTCTTATGACAAACTAACATAACTACACTAACTACTAACTTTAATTTGAGCATTTAATTTCTTGCATTTTACTTTAATGCAATTTACTTTCTTGCTCATTTATTCATATTGCCTTTTCATTTTGCTCACTTAAGCACATATTTTATGGTTATGTCATTTTCCTTTTGCTCATTTGAGCTCATTATTGTATATAAATATATTGTTGTCTTGTGTTGGTTTTGTGTTTGTTTGTGTGAACCCAATGCAAAAAGGAGAAATGACTTAGAATTAGGACTTACCTATGTTTAAAGGAGTTCAAGAGCAACTAGGCCTCATGCCTTTAGAATGCTAAACTTTTTGAAGAGCAACTAGGCCTCATGCCTTTAGAATGCTAAATTTCAAAGTTGACTTCAAAGGACTTCCTTTCTAAAACTCATTCTTTGTCCATTCCTCTTATTGTATTATGAACTTTTTGATGTTCGCTCTTGTGTGATAGGGATTCCATCTTGAGATAGTAAAGAGGGCCATTGTCATGAGTAGCCAAGTTAAGAAAGACAAGCCAAATGGAGATCCTAGGAGCTTAAATCTAAATTTGTTTGATTGCTTGATTGTTTTCTAAGTCCAAAGGAAAGGAGCATCTTGAATCATCTCTATGATTTCAAGAAAAGGAACTCCAAGGGTTTTATCTTCTCTCTTATCTTTATATGCTTTAGGACTTTCCCTTCTCTTCTTCTCTCCACTCTAACCCAAGCCAAACTCTTTTTGTGCAAAACTTTGACATTGTTTCAAACTAGAAACCTAGGCCTTATGCCTTTGACTTTTTAAAATCTTTTCATTAATACCCATTTTGAATTAATCTTAATCATACTTTGACCTTATTTTGTAAATACACTTAACTTGTAAATACAACTCACTTCAAGTTGTTTTTGTGGTTCCAATGGCCACCTTTGTTAAAACCTTTTCATAAACATTAGTCATAGGTTTGAGTTATCATAGTGGTTGATGTAAATCTCACCTCATCCTTAGTGATTGGATTATAAGTCTTCCATACTTATTATAGGGTTAATCCCTCACTAGTATGTTGAAGCCTTCCTTACATGGTGGATTATTGTTTTAGTTTGAGTTTTCTCCCTTTGATAACAAAATACCTTAAGGCTTTTAATCAAATCAATTCACCAATCTTTGTGATTTCTACCCCGAACTACGAGGTTTTGATCCTACCTTTGTGATGGTACGTAGGCAATGGTTCATCCATTCAAACAACAAAATTTGTAAATATAATATATTCTCTTCTCATCCCCCCAATCTTTTGCACATATTTTCACAAATTCCAACCTACAACACACATTTGCAAAAACGGTTCCCTTAGAGTACTAAGGATGTTTGGGGTGCATAAAACCTTCCCATTTCATAACCAACCCCCTTACCCAGATCTATGACATTTTTATTAGTTTTTGGTTTGATAAAACTTCTTACTTGGTTTTTGTTCGCTTTGTAACCTTTCCTTTGGATAAATAAAAGTGCGGTGGCGACTCGAATTGTATGTTTACTTTTGGTTTAGTTAATAAACCTAAAGGTAACGAAAACCCCGCTACAATTTCCCTCCAAGGTTTTAGGAGGAAACAATGTTAAGATCTGGTAATTTCATTTTTGAACTGTTTGAGGAGATATACATTCAAGATCATTACAGGAGATATCCATACACCATTCTTGGCATAATATTATAAATTGTGTAAAATATTTATTATATATTACTTCTAATTCCATTAGAGAGTGACTTATTACAAACCTTCAACTATTTGTTTTGTTTTATTGAATCACAATTTAAACTCATATTACTGCGCAGTCCTCGAGATCAATATTTGGGAAACGTCCATATCATTACTACATTGGAAAAATAGTACACTTGCTATTTTCCCGATCAAGTTTTTGGCACCGTTGTCGGGGATACATTTAAGGTGAACGGACAAATATTGAAACATTACTACAAAGGGCAGGAGAGTGGGTTGATAGACAATGTTCGTCTCAGAAGATAAGAGGGACAACCGTCGAGCCATGCGACGTTAAACGCAACGCTTCGTGGGAGGCAACCCACGCTATTAAATTCTAACGATTTTAGTTGTTTTTGTGTGGTTCAATTCTTTTTGTTTGTAGGTTCTCCCAATAAATTGCATAGGATGGAAGGAGAGGTCTGAGCCTAACCTATAGAAGGTAGTTTGCTAGAAGAGCAAGGAAAAACAGATGGATAAGATGAAATTTTTGGCTAAAAATAGGATCCTGACACGGGTGCCCGTGTCACCTGACACAGCCCGTGTCAGGCAGTGCCACCTAAGACCACGACCTTTCCAGTAGGCTGACACGGACGCTCGTGTCAGCTGACACGGCCCGTGTTAGCTCTACTGTATAGGGATTGGATTTATAGAGTCCTGACACAACCGCCCATGTCAGGCAGCGCGGTGGAGAATTTTTGAATTTCAAATTTTACTTTTTATGGTCCCCACTCATATTTTTCACCAATTAAAACCCTTTTAACTCACCATCAATCCCATTAATTAGATTTTTATCACTTGTCTCTCTCATTTGCACTAAACCCTCCTTCGTCCTCCATCACTTTCCATTTTTCTTCATAACTTCCACTACCAAAGCTCATTCCTTTACCATCATAAGCCATCCAAATCGTTGACTCACTTCAAGAAAGTTGCTCCATTCTCCATCCTCTACAAGTAGACAATAATCTTTTCTCCTTATTCCATACTTTATTTTTGTTCCTAAATTTTTACAGGGACCAATTGTGCCGCCTAAACGAATTGCTAAGGGAAAGCAAACGGAGGCTGAGCCGTCAAGCCCTAGGAAAAGGACCATCCATTATCCAAATTCTCACGACATAATTTTCGAAAACCCGGAGCACGAGAGGAGTTACTCATCTCACGTCAAGCGTAAGATAACACCAAGAGGTATTTATGCTCTGACACTTTAGCTCAATTGGGTCTATCTGAGGAATTGGATAGAATGTTTTATGTGCTAGGCATGCTTGAGTTTATGCACTGTGAGGCACCTACATTCGAGCATATTACTTTAGAATTTTTTAGCACTATTGAGTCTAAGCTGAAGAAGGGATGGGAATGTACCACAATGTACTATGGTGGCACTATTCATTTCAGGTTATATAACGTTGACCACGAGTTGATGGTTGAGCAGCTAGGTGAGATACTCCGCTTACCCCTATATGGCCCTGGGGCCGTTCCGGATAGCTTTGACAGTAAAACTTTTTGGTTGGCCATCACGGGTCGAACCGATTATGTGGCAAATGGGGCTAAAGCATCTTCATTCAGAACCCCTATTTCCGGTATGCTCAGAAGGTACTGGCTTTCACACTCTTCGGTAGGGGTGATAATACCATTGTGGCTACCCAGAGGGAGCTTTTCTTTCTGTTTGCCATGACAAACAGGGTTGCTGTGAGCGTTGCAGCATTTGCAACAGACTACCTCGGTAGAGTGGGCAGAGCGGCTCAAGGGGGGATTTCCATTGGAGGAATAATCACACAGATAGCCTACCATTTCGATTATAACCCTGCTCCACTAAATGAGACACTAGTGTCAGGTAAGAATAAGCTGGACATGAACGCTCTAGTTCAGCAAGGTATGATATCCCAAATCTCTGATTATTATGCTTTGATGAGTTCTAGTCAGTTTATCATGGCCCTTCTTGGCCATGCGAGGATAAGCATTGCCAACATTACTAATTGGTTATATGAGAGTGCCATCCAGGACGATATGGATGAGCACAATGCTGACCCGTTTGTTGTAGGTGACCAACAAGAGAAAGATATGTAGGAGCAGGAGCATGAGCAGTTTGTTCCTCCGCAAGAGGACACCACGCATACAGGTGTCGAGTCGTCATCTATGACACCAGACCAATGGTCGTGGGTACAGACTGAGATCGGTGATCTCCGAGCGGAGCAAACACGTCAAGGAATAGAACAAGCTCGTCAAGGGACAGTTATGGATGAAATGCATGCGATGATGCAACGACTGATGTTTCAATTTCCTCCACCGCAATGAGGTTGTGTGAGTCCCCCCTCTATCTTGGATTAAACATTGCGAACAATGTTGGGATCAAGTGTGTGTGTGTGTGAGAGAGGGGGTTATTATTTGTTCTTATTATTTTCAACATTATTTTTGTTTAGTTAATTAGTTGTGTGGTATTTTGTGTGTTCAAGATATAGGATATTCATGTCAAATGAATGATGAGGCTTGGAGCAATTAGATGAAAGACACACCCCTTTACTTGCTCTTCCGGAAACCCCTGAAAGTTGATGCTGCTGAACTGAATAATTGGACACATTTTTCTATCACTGGACTACACAAAAATACTTTGTACCCGAAGCGAAGACGAAGCTACATCACACTGAGAGGTATCTTGGAAACTTGTATGTTATACCAAACATGGTGAGAATCACAAAAAGCTAAACACTTACCATCATGAGAGCTTTTCAGGTATGTATTTGTCACTTTGAGATTGCATAAGTAGATATTGGAATTTCATAACACACGTGTACACAGTGAGACCCTTCTTTGTTTTAACCCCGAGCCTTTCCAGCCAACCCGTCATATTACCCTTCGTTTACCCAATTAGAGCCATATTTCCTTTTTGTTTGTTATGAACCACTATAAATAACCGTAAGCCCAAACACTACTTTACCTTGCTCGGATAACTGCTGTTGATTGTTGATATGTGAAAAATTCTAAGTTTGGGGTTAGGACACCGGTGAGAACTAGATAAGTGTGGTATCTTAAAAATATATATAAGTGTGAAACTTCAAAAATGAAAAAAAAAATGAAAAAAAAATTGAGAAGCAAAATAAAGCACTTATCTAGAAAAATTGAGGTTGGCAAAAAGCATGCTCAAAGGAGCGCATGAAAAAAAAGAGAAAAATAAGAGCCAATGAATCCTAATAAGAACGATATCCAAAAGCAAAAAAATAAAACCTCTTAGTTGAACGATTAAACACAGTGATGAGGATAGCAACACAGACTCTGAGCCTGAACCACTAGTTTCCCCCTTTTTGTTTGCTTTTCCACCTTGCACTTAAGCCTCATTACACCTAAAAAGCCCTCGGATAGTGTGTGTGCTACGTTTTTGAAATGAAGATGTCTGTTATTCAAACTTATGATTTGACTCTACATGCTCTGACTTTTGAGTGAGAACACTTTGACCTTGAGAGATTTGGTGAAAGTGTAAAAATCTACAGGTGAAAAGGTGCTTCAATATGAAAGTGTAGCGGAACGTCGGAAGTCAGGGAAGAGTAGAACAGTGAATGGAAAGTGAAAAGGGAGTCGCAAAAGATCACAGTAGTATTGCGGGAAGTGAATTGAAGAATGTGGGGGTGACTGTCCTGTTGTCCCGAGCATCACTTGAGGACAAGAAATGAGATAAGTTTGGGGTTGTGATCGGTCTCCAATTCTACTGGTTTTTTGACACTCATTCGGCATAAATTCACGAAATCGGTAACATATTATTTTGCCTGTTTATGTTATTTTGTTTAGTAAATTAGATGTTTGCACTTCCATTCTATTTTGATTATTATCTTCGGTTTTCATCAATGTACTCAATTTTATGCCTCCTTTTGGTAGTTTGGTTGGTTTCAGGTGCAAGCAAGAATACCCAAAGACTCGCCAAGGGAATCGGGCATTCCGGGCTCATCGGAAGAAGAATTTTGAGGTTACAATAGCCCTGACACGACCATCTGTGTTGCCTGACACGACCCGTGTTAGTGGAAGGAAGCCCAACAGCTAAAACAAGGAGCTGACACGGCCCGTGTCAGCAGCCCTGGCAGGGGCGTGTTGGAGAGTTGGCATCAGTAAGCCAACACGACCGACGGTGTTGCCTGACATGGCCAGTGTTGGCTTGGACGCCTCATCTTCTAATTTTTCCAATTTTTTGGCATTGCTGATCCCGGAGGGCATTTTGGACATTTGCTGCATCAAATATTTGATCAGTAACTATTTAGGGGACTTTTAGAGACAGAGAATAGGGACTTTTTACACGATAGAGAATTGGTATGATTGTGATTGGAACGATCAAGAGTTGCGGAGAACGGAGGTCCTTCGAAAGCGGATGCAATTGAAGATCAATAGAATCCTCTTATTCTTGTAATGTCTAAATTATATATTGTATCTTCTTTGAATAATATGAGTGGCTAAACCCCCCAATGCCAGGGGGTGTCCCTGATTTGATCGTGTAATGACTATGAATTTATAATTCCCTCAATATTATGTTTGTTTGTCAATTTCATTGTGCAATTTTTTTAATGCTTTCGTTATCAGAAAAATAAGGATTGTTATATGGTTAACAATTTGCGGGATTGCAATTGTTAAGGTTTTTGCACAGTGAAACTGTAGTAGATATCACCTAGGACTAGGGATACCATATGGTTACTGGTTATATCTTGTTATTTCAAAAGGCTTGGTTTCATTATAATCCCTTAAGGACTTAGAGATTAGAATGAATGACCAAAGGTTTCCCTCTAAGGTTTTAGGAGGAAACAATTTTAAGATCTGGTAATTGCATTTTTGAACTGTTTGAGGAGATATACATTCAAGATCATTACAGGAGATATTCATACACCATCCTTGGCATAACATTATAAATTGTGTAAAATATTTATTCTGTATTTCTTTTAATTCCATTAGAGAGTAACTTATTACAAACCTTCAACAATTTGTTTTGTTTAATTGAATCACAATTTAAACTCATATTACTGTGCAGTCCTCGAGATCGATATTTGGGAAACGTCCATATTATTACTACATTGGCAAAATAGTACACTTGCTATTTTCCTAATCAGAGATCTCGATAGTTTGACTCTTGAGTTATGTGCTAGACAGTTGTCTAGAAGATCTAAGGTCAGATGCAAGAGAGGCCACGTGTTGATATATCTGATCTTCAGGAATACAAAGAGATTGGGTCCTGAGGATTTCTAATTCAGATAACTTCTACTTGGTAGAAATATCAGAGTCAGATCCAGATGCCAAAAGTTTTAAGTTAGAGCCTATTTTTCCATTTTAGAGAAGCACATATTTTTGACTCATTCTGGGCAATTTGCCATGTTTAGATGTTTCATAATAAATGCGAATTTATCTTCAACCAGGGGTTTTGTGAAGATATCAGCCCATTGGTGGTTTGTATCTATTAATTTTAAAGTAATTACCCCTTTTTGAACATAGTCTCTGATAAAAATGATGTTTAATTTCTATGTGCTTTGCTCTGAAGTGCAAAATAGGGTTCTTACTTAAATATATGGAAGTAATATTATCACAAAAGATAGGAACGTTACTCTCATATATTTGGAGGTCTTCTAGTTGATTCTTCATCTAGAGCATCTGAGTAGTGCATAGTGAAGCTGAAATATATTCTGCTTCTGCAGTAGAGAGTGTTATGGTTAACTATCTTTTGCTAGCCCAAGAGATAAGATTTCCTCCCAGAAATTGACAGTTTCCAAACGTACTTTTTCGTTCCAATCTGTCTCCAGCGTAATCTGCATCACAATATCTAGAAAACCTATACTGTGATGTTTTCTCATACATTAGGCCAAGATTAGGTGTTCCTTTCAGATACCTTAGGATTATCTTAACAGATGTTAGATGAGATTCCCTTGGATCTGATTGGAATTTCGCACAGAGATAAACGCTGAAGAGAATATCAGGTCGTGTAGTAGTTAGATAGAGAAGAGAGTTTATCATACCACGATAGAGCTTCTGACAAACCTCTTGACTTACCTTTTATTTCTCCAGAATGCAGGTAGGATGCATGGGAGTCTTTGTTGGTTTGCTTTCTAACATTTCAAATTTCTTCATAATGTATTTTATGTATTTGCTTTGATATACATATGTAGTGTCTGAAGCTTAGTTGATTTGAATTCCCAGAAAGAATTTTAATTCTTGCATCAAACTTATTTCAAATTTTGCCTGCATTAACTTAGAGAATTCTAGACAAACAAAAGGGTTAGCAGAACCAAAGATTATATCATCAACATATATCTGACAGATCGTGAGGTCATTTCTGATGTTTTTACAAAAGAGTGTACAGTCAACTTTGCCTCTGATAAAATCATGTTCCAAAAGAAAAGTGATTAGTATTTAATACCAAGCTCTAGGAGCTTGTTTTATACCATACATAGATTTTTTCAGTTTAAAAACGTGTTCTGGATATTTTGAGTTTTTAAAACCCGGAGGTTGATGAACATACACTTCTTCAGAAATATATCCATTCAGAAATGCACTCTTGACATCCATCTGATATAATTTGATGGAATGATTTACATCGAATGATACAAGTAAATGAATAGATTCTAACCTAGCGACTGGAGCAAAGGTTTCATTGTAGTCAATGCTTTCTTGTTGACTATAACCTTGTGCTACCAGTCGTGCTTTGTTTCTGACCACTTCTCCCTTTTCATTGAGTTTGTTTCTGTACACCCATTTTGTTCCAATAACGTGGGTACCTTTTGGCTTTGGTACAAGATCCCAGACGTCGTTCTTTGCAAATTGATCAAGTTCTTCTTCCATTGCCAGAATCCATTATTTATCTTAAAGTGACTCATCATAGGATGTTGGCTCTATCAGAGACACTAATCCCAGAGGGGTTTCCTCGGATACTTTGAATGTAGACCTTGTTTTGACAGGTTCATCCTTGTTTCCCAGAATCAATTCTTCAGAGACATTTAGTCTATTTCTTGATCTTTTCTATGTAGTTGAGATTTCCGTTATTTCTGGGGTTTTCCTTTCAGCTTCCTCAGATTCTCTAGTCTTTTCGTCAGAACCTACAAGTGTTATCTCCAGATATGCAAGTCTTTCAACTAGCTTTAACTTTTCAGAGTCAAGCTTATCATCAAATCTGACATGTATTGATTCTTCCACAATATAAGTTTCTGTATTGTATACTCTGTAGCCCTTGGAGCGTTCTGAGTATCCCAACATAATACCTTTTTGTGCTTTTGAATCAAACTTGTTTAGATTTTCTTTAGTGTTTAGGATAAAGCAAGAGCGTCCAAAAGGATGAAAATAAGAAATGTTGGATTTTCTTCCCTAACACAGTTCATAAGGAGTCTTCTCCATAATAGGTCTTATAGAGATTCTATTCTGAATATAACAAGTTGTATTTACTACTTCAACCCAAAAGTGCTTAGTCACATTTGTTTCATTGATCATGGTTCCGGCCATTTCTTGGAGAGTCCTATTCTTCCTCTCTACAACCCCATTTTGTTGTGGAGTTCTAGGATAGGATAAATCATGAGATATTCCATTTGAATCAAAAATTTCTTCAAAAGGTTTGTTTTCAAATTCACCACCATGATCACTTCTGACTCTGATGATCTTAGAGTCAAATTCATTTTGCACTTTTGAACAGAAACTAGTAAATACAGAGTGTGACTCATTTTGTGTCTTAGAAATTTTACCCATGTCCAGCGACTATAATCATCAACAATGACCAGTCCATACTTCTTACCGTTGACTGAAGTTGTCTTAACAGGTCCAAATAAGTTAATGTGAAGAAGTTCCAGAGGCTTAGAGGTAGAAACAACATTTTTATTTTTAAAAGTTATTTTAGAAAAAATTTCTTTCTGGAATGCCTCACAAAGAGCATCTGTAGAAAACTTCAGCTTGGGTAGACCTCTGACTAACTCGAATTTATTTAGCTGAGAAATCCTCCTCATGCTAATGTGGCTCAAGCATCTATGCCATACCCATTGATCTTCATTTACAGACATTAAACATTTTACATTTTGATCTTTTAGATCTGAAAGATTAATTTTGTAAATGTTGTTCTTCCTCTTGCTAGTGAAAAGAATTGTCCCATTATTCTGATTAATTGTTGTACACGTTTTTTGATTGAAAATTATATCATAACCGTTATCACTTAATTGACTTGTGGATAGAAAATTATGCATTAATCCTTCCATGTAAAGAAGATCAGAGATAGAGGGAAGAGATTCATTACTAATTATTCTAAAGCCTCTGATTCTTCCTTTCTGATTTCCTCCAAAACCTACGAAGCCAGCATCTTTAAGTTCCAGGCTTTGGAACATACACTTTCTTCCTGTCATGTGTCGTGAGCATCCAGAGTCCAGGTACCATGATTGGTGTCTTAACTCTGTTGCATAGGATATCTGAAGCATAGACTATTTTATCCTTTGGTACCCAGAATCTTTTGGGTCCTTTGTGATTAGTTCTCCCAAAGTTTCTGGAAACCTTGGGTTTTCTGGCATTAGTAAAATTTTGTTTTTGTGTGTTTGTGTAGTGATAAGAAAAAGGAGATTTAGGTTTATCATCTATAGAAGGTATGTTCTCATCTTCATCAGAGTCATATCCTATTCCTCTTTTCTTGTTCTGACTAACTCCATAAATCATAGAGGTCATTCTGCTTCTTTCTAGCCTATTTTTCAGAAATTTTTGAAACGCTTTTTCATATTTGTATATGATTGTGTTAGAAGTTTGTGGAGCGTGAGATAAAGCTTCTTCAATTTTTAAACACTTTTTAGTTTATAATTCTTTTTCTTTTTCCAACACCAAAATGTTGCCTTTTAATTCAGAAACTTCTACCTCAAGCTTATCACATTCTTCAACAGTTTCTTCAAGGACTTTCTTTAGAGCCTTGAATTTCTGTCGAAGCTTTTGATAGGATCTTAGAGATTCAGATAAGCAAGATTCAAGGTCAGAGCGAGAGAGATCAGAAAATACCTCTTCAGGATCAAATTCTCTTTCAGATGTGCTTCTCGATGTGGTAGCCATGAATGCCACATTTATCTGTTCCTCTTCAGAGTCTGATTCTGAGGCATCAGATTCAGAGTCATTCCAGGTATCCATGAGTCCCTTCTTAGTTTTGAAGGAGCTTTTCTTGAATCCTTTTTTTCTGGAACTGTCTTTCTTGAGCTTTGGACATTCGTTTATATAGTGTCCTGGTTCTTTACATTCATAGCATGTTACCTCTTTGTTTGGTTTGATTCTGGAAGTTTATTCTGAGTGTTCTCCCCTCTGTCTTAGTCTTATGAAGTTATTATTCCTTTTCCTCCAAAGTTGTTTGACTATTCTGGTTATAAGAGTTATCTCTTCTTCATCATCAAAATCATCCTTTTCAGAGTCATCATTGTCTTCTTCTTCGGCTTGAAGAGCTTTATTCCTTTATGGCTTGTGTCTTTCAGATCTAGACTTCAGATCCACATATTTGCTTTTCTTTTGGGGCTCGTCTTCCTCTAGTTCTATCTCATGACTCCAGAAGGAGATGACGAGTTCTTCCAGGCTTATGTTGTTCAGATCTTTTGATAGCTTCAATGCAGTGACCATAGGTCTCCACTTCTTTGCCAAGCTTCTAACAATATTTTTGACATGATCTGCAGTTGTGTAAACCTTGTCCAGAACCTTGAGTCCTGCAATTAAAGTTTGAAATCTAGAAAACATTACATCTACAGCTTCATCATCCTCCATCTTGAATGCTTCATATTTTTGAACTAGAGCCAGAGCCTTTGTCTCCTTGACTTGAGAGTTGCCTTCGTGGGTCATCTTTAAGGAGTCAAGTATTTCTTTAGCAGTTTTCCTGTTGGTGACCTTCTCATACTCATTGTAGGATATGGCATTCAACAGTATTGTTCTTGCTTTGTGCTTATTTTTGAAATCACGCTTTTGACCATGAGTCATTGTATTTCTGGAAATAGCAATACCAGCATCAGATACAGGTGGTACATAGCCAATTGTAACTATGTCCCATAGGTCAGCGTCATAACCCAGGAAGAAACTTTTGATTCTGTCTTTCCAATAATCAAAATTTTCTACATCAAACACTGGAGGTTTAGCGTTGTAGCTGTCTCTTTCATTGGTGTTAGTCATTATGTTTTTCTCACGCCGGATCTACTCTACACTGTTAAGTGTTTGATTTGAAAATCAATAACAAAGTCGAAGCTCTGATACCAATTGAAGGTAGAGAAAAACAAGAAAAGGGGGTTTGAATTATTTTCACAGGTAATATAAACTTTTGCAGACAAAACACACACGAAAGATAAAGCAATCAACATAGAAGTTTATCCTGATTCGCTTGAAATTCAAAGCTACTCCAGTCCACTCGGCCAAGGTGATTTCGCCTTCAACAAGGACTTAATCCAATAATCTAGAAATATTACAACAAAAGCGTCTAAGAGAGTAAAGATCTCTTAGCCCTCCCAAGTCTACAGACTTCACAAGTCACTTGAGGAAATATTCAACAACTATTTTAGAATTACAAGGAAGTGCTTAGTGCTTATAGGTAAGCAGTATTAACACAATAAAAATAGTAAGAATTCACACTTAGAGCAACAACTCGTGCGAATAGATTTGAACAAGAATGAATGAGAATATAGAATGGAGTTTTCAGTATTCTTGTGTGATTGCTTCGTACTTGGTATGATAATGATTTTGCCTTTATATAATGCTTTGAATATGAGACCGTTGGCTGAGGCATTAATGTAGTATCTTGACAATGATGGAACTTAATTGACATTAAGTTTGTTGTCCTTTCCATAGCAATTTTGGAGAGTGTTTATTCTTTTCCAAATAAAGGTTCATACCAAAAATGGAAAACTTCGTTACTAAGTCTTATGGTTGATATGCTTGACTTGAGTCAGAGTGCGCGGAATCCAGATCTTCTTGTTCACCATGTATTCTTTAGATAGTTGCTTAAAAATTGATTTTCTTTAGAAGTTCTTGATATGTCTTATGTAGAACCTTCTTCAGATGTACAAATCAGCAGAGTAATTGTCTGGAATCCTTCAGATTCTAAGTTTTCAACATTCAGGCGCTGTGAGCACTATTGTCTTCAGAGTCAGAGTGACTGCGTTATTTGACTCTATGTTAACTATTCTGGACTTGCGTGATGTCAGATGTTGTCTATCAGATCCATTTTCTGTTAGAATCCTGCATACTTAGATAAATTCGTTAGGGTACCAATTTGTTTCATCCTTTTTTATCATCAAAACTTAGAGATGAATTGTAGAACCAAATTTTTTTTCTAACAACGTGATGATTAAAAAGATTTGGGTGTGGGCTGAAAAGACGTTGTTAGGAAAAAAAGGTAATGATGACTCTGACGTCATAAGACAGCTGAGAGAAACTTAAACGCTTTTGTAACATTTGGACATTTAGTGACATGCAAGAATTATCCAAGGCGTGGAAGCATGTTCTCAAAAAATGCCTTTTTCTTCTATGTTTCGAAAATGACATTTTTGGGGGACAATTTGTTAGCTCCTAATTTCGACGCCCATATTGGAATTAAGAAATGGAGTTCCCTGTGAAGATGTTTTGACTAGATCTGATATTGGGAGCTCTAGTCGAAGACGCCTTGATGAGAGAATCAGGATGCTGCAGGGACTTAGAAATATTTTTTAGTGTTTGAAGACGTTTTCGACGAAAGATTCAAATTCAAATATAGGAGGGAACTTTTGTTCAGATCTGAATTGTTGAAGATACACGTTGAACATAGTGGATAGTTACATCCATGCAAAGCTCCATTTGTCTCGATATGATAGAAAAATCGTTAGAAACGGTTATTTCGATTAGTATAAATAAAATGTCTTAGTGCTAGGATCGGGTGTGTTCAAAGTGTGTACAAAATTGTAATTTAATATATATATATATATATATATATATATATATATATATATATATATGTGTGTGTGTGTGTGTGTGTGTGTGTATATATATATATATATATATCAAATAACACTAAGGTGTCAAACTTAGAAATATGACAACTCCGATAATTTTTTACTGCATATCCATATAACAGAATACACTATTGGATTGAAATGTGTTATCATATAGATCATCTATATAAAATTTAATATCAATAAAAAATAATTTGATATGCTAAAGAGAATGATCAAAATTAAGAATTTTGTTAAAGTTTTATAAGACGTTAGTTTTTATACACATCATTGACATATCAAATGATTTTCAATTGATTTTAAATTTTATAAAGATGATCTATATATAATTGTTTTCAATCCAACAATGGATTTTGTTATATGGATTTGTTGTGGAGGTCTCTCTCTCTCTCTCTCTCTCTCTCTCTCTCTCTCTCTCTCTCTCTCTCTCTCTCTCTCTCTCTCTCTCTCTCTCTCTCTCTCTCTCTCTCTCTCTCTCTCTCTCTCTCTCTCTCTCTCTCTCTCTCTCTCTCTCTCTCTCTCTCTCTCTCTCAAGATCTTCATTCGTAGCAGCTAGAAATGAGATATAAGGAACTCCATTCGTGTAGATTAAGTAGATACATTGTTCTTCGTTCATCACTTGTGACCGCTCTTCTGATTTTGCATCAAATGCATTAATCACCATAAGTGGTAATCATTTCTATCACTAATGATGCATCATTCACAAGGATCGACTTAAGAGTTTTGTATTCTGCTGTGTTTTCTATCGCGATTCCCCTCACGTTGCTCCTGTGTTTTTTAGCCCAAAAAACATCACATTATATTGGTAATTAGCTTGCTCGGTCATGAAGGTTGTCTTTTCTCAGTTCGGCTCATACATGGGTATTTGGTTGTAGTCAGAGTATACGTCCATGAATGAAAAATTTCGATACCTGGTCAAATTATCCACCAATTTGTCTATGTTTGGTAATGGATATGAATCTTTAGAACATGCCGATTAAGATTGGTGTAGTCGACGCACATTCTCCATTCCCCAAGGCTTTTTTGACTAACATGACATTAGAAAGACACTAAGTATATCTTACCTTGGAGATAAAGTTGGCATCTAGCAAACCTTGATCTATCTTGGTAGTTGCTTTGGCTTTCTTAGGAGACTAATGCCTCCTTTGTTGTGATACGTATCAGGCCTCAAGGCCGACATTCAACTTGTGATAACCCACGCTCGGATCAATGTTAGTCATCTCGTGGGGAGAGATGGCGAAAATACCATAGTTTTCCCTCAGGAATTCGACAAGTCCTTTCCTCACATTGGTTGGGAGGTCGACACGTATATTTAATGATTAGGAAAGGTTGTTGTTGAGTTGGATAACTTCAAATTTTCCATCTGTAACTAGTCTTAAAGGCTTTGTTCAACTTCTGGTGAATGAAGTGGGTTCCTCGTCTTAGAGAACCTTGTCTTCTTGAACATCGAAGTCAGCTTTACTAACTTCTCCTCGAACCTTCCCTGGTGCTGCTGAGGTAATGCTAAGGTTTTTGAGTATTGCTTCTTGGATATAATATGCAACATGCAGGTCGGCAACAATGGTGACTGACCCGATAAAATTATTATGGTATTTCATCTTGAGTGGATCAGGGAGGCTACTGCGCCACACTGCTAGGAAGGGCCTTCCAAGGATGTTGTTGAAAACATTTTTACAAGGAACTATCAATAAGCATACACTTACATTCCTTTCCCATCTTTCTCTCTGAGTGAAACTGTTAGATCTATGTTTCCACAAAGTCGAGTGGTGGAATTGTTGAACGTCATAAGGTTCTAGTATTTGCATGACTTCAAATCTTTCCTACAAATACCTAATTTTATAAATATCTTGAGGTACATTAGGTTGCATGCACTTCCATCGTCGATAATGAGGTCTAATACAACATGATTTACTATAGTGGAAGTTTTGACTAATGATAATATAACATTAGGGATTCTGTCTACTTTCTCGCGGTCTCAAAAGCCTAATACTAGTCTGTCGCTTCTTTGTTTCTCGATTTTCATAGTGGATCAGCGAGAGTTCTGCGGGGGAGGTTCCTCTCTACTTGGTAATTCTTCTCCGATCTCATTGACAATTGAGATCAATGATGATGCTAGTTCAGGTGGTTCAAAGAAGTTCTTGAGATCAAAATTGGAAATTACCTTCTCTATTGTAGCGTATTTAAGTTCTCGATGTGGGTTTTAATCAAATGAGATCTATTCGTAGATTTTTGCAAGAATGTGAAGTCGATTCACACAAACAACGCCATTTATGGATGACAACAGGACGTGTCGGGGTGGTTTTTACATCCCCCAAACCCAAACCTGAATCCCAAAATAATCCCCGTTCCCCGAACCAATCCCCATCGGGGAGGATTAATTAAAACTCAAACCCATCCCAAACGGGTTCGGGTATCCCTAAAATCAATTTTTTTTACATAAAAAAAATTATTTTTCCATAATCAAATTACATTACAAATAATAAAATAAAAAAATCTCAAAAAGTTTCATACATACATATCAAATATTTTAAATAATATATACAAATCAAAATATCGAAACATTAACCACATATTTAATATTCTAAATTATCAAAACTAAAATAATAAAATACATAATAAAGTAAATGGGGCGAGTTCGGGGATGGGTTCGGGGTGGACGGTAGTATCCCCATTACCCGACCCGTCCCCATATTTTATAATCGGGGAAAACCCAAACCCAAACTCAGTCAAAGCAAATTTTCTCCATCAAATTCAGTGCGGATTCGGGTGGGTACCCGCGGGTATGGGTTATGTTGTCATGCCTAACACCATTGTTCTATCATGGAACACATTTTTTGATTGAATTGAGGTGGTGGACTCATGACGTGGTGGTGCAAGTCTCCATAACGATTATATTAGAGTGAATCTACAAGATTAACACTTTAACGCCCTAGTCAATAATTGAATAAAAAAATACTTAATTCTAATTTTGATCCCTTTAATTTCATTTTTTTTATTTTTGGTCGCCGTATTTTAAAATTTGAGATTTCGGTCCTTTTAGTTTGTTTTTTTCGAGATTTTAGTCCTGAATCTCATTTTGGGATCATTTATCATGACATGACAGATAAAGTGATGATGTGTCATATATTAAGTGGCATAATTCAAATTTAATGTCATTTATAACTATTCTTTATTATAATAATAATATATTTTTTATATTTAAAAAAAGTTAATAGTTTAAATTAAATTAGCATTAACTTTAAAATATTTTTTTTAATTTTTTAAAAGAATTAAGTTTATCAATTATATTTTTTGTTAATGAAGTACAAATGATTATATTTAAATTAAAAAATATTCCCTTTGTCCCATAATGAGTGATCCATGTAGAATAAAATAGTGTCCAAAATGAATGACTCATTTCAATTTTCAATGTATCTTTTTTAATTTTATACTCTAATTAATATTACTTTCATCATTTCTAATACATGATAAGGATACTTTAGTAAAAAGATCATTATCTCTATGAAATGGTCAACTTACTCATCCTAAAACAGAATGAATAAAATAAAAGAATTATATTTTTTTTTGGATATAACGAATATATTCAATCGGTAAAGGTATAAAATATCAACATAATTTTTCTAACCATCTTAAAATTATCTAAACAAATCAAAATAGTAAATTAACAACAATAATAACAAAAAAAAAGGATTAAATCTTACATAAAATGCAGCAAACTCCTTTACAAAATTTGCTTCACATTTCCAGCTAGCTTTTTCACATGTTACATATATTTGATATTGTTATTTTTAAATTCTAACTCTAATTCACTTTCAATCCATAGCAGTTTCTTTAGCAATGTCTTCTAAAATATTTGGGAGAGTTAGAGTGGACCAATATTTTAATTAACTTAAATCAAACAAAATCAAAAATAAATATCTTAATTGAAATCTCATATTCAAAAACCTAAATCTCTAATTATGGGTAATTTTAAAAAAATGCAGTTAATATTACATTGAACTTTGCAAGTGACAATTAAAAATGAACAATTTTTTTAAGAAAATGACACTTAAAAAGGAATGAAGAGAGTATTATTAAAAGAAACTGGATGATGCATTGACAGTGTAAATTTATTTTACACTGTCAACCAATGACGACCATGTATCCTGCCAATTCAGACTGAAAATTTTAAACTACTTGTATGATATGGCAAAATGATATATTCTTATTAGATGACAGCGTAAAACTTTTTTACACTATCAAAGCATCACCATTAAACCCTATTATTAATATAAATTATTAATTATTAAAATATTGACATGAATTCAAAATTGGTGCATTTGGAAATGATACGCCATCAATACCTCTATCGTATCATTAAAAATTGATCTCATATTTAAAGAAAGACTATTATTTGGAAGAAAACAAAAACAAATTAAAGGGACTAAAATATTAGGATAAAAATAAAAATGATGAAATTAGAGAGATCAAATGTACAATTAAACCATAAAAAAATAGAGTGAAGTATAAAAAATGTATATACTTTAAATCTTTTATATTATATTTATTTATGATTTTGAAACAATAAGTTTCATACAAAGTGAGGTCCAAAAATTATATGTTATATGTATTAGAGTCTAATGTAGGAATTTGAGAATAAGCTCAAGTCAGTTATGTTGAGCTACCAGTAGACTAGATAATAGATCTCAGTTAATTATGTTGAACTGAGATTTATGTAACAAACGGAGTTTGTTATGATGAACTGACAATTATGCAATGCTTATTATAAATAGATCTCTCTTGTATAGTTCAATTGAGAATTCAATTAATAATAAATTTTATTCTTCTCTAATATGCTCTCTTTATCAAACTCTAATATGGTATCAGAACTTGTGATCGATCACAACCATGACTTCTTCCACTGCAGATGATTCATAGCTGTCACCCAGAAGCATTTCTCTGACGAGTGCCACTATTTCTTCTCCAAAAAATGCAGCAGCTTCAACATTGAAGAATGTGTTCAAAACGTTTGCACAATAAATTAGTATCAAACTCGACAACCACAACTTCCTCTCATGGAAGCAACAAGTCAAAAGAATTATTCGAATTCACAAACTGCACAGTCACCTGGTTAACCCGGCGATTCCTTCACGTTATCTCTCAACGGTAGATCATGCCTCTGATACTGAAAATCTAACTTATCTGCAATGTCATCAAGAAGATTCTCTCCTCTTCACCTGGCTTCTCACCACCCTGTCGACATCGGTCTTGTCACGTGTTGTCAAACGCATACGCGTGCATCCAACAAATCGTGACATTCTCGAATTGATCGGAGATCCAATATCGCATCGAGATCAACTTGAGACGATCGTTGAAGGATTGTCACTGAAGTATCAAGCACTTGTTTCGATCATTCAATATCATGATGAACCATGTGAAACTGTCATCGCATAAACCATGCTTCTCTCTCATGAAGCGTGTTTGGATCAATCGACATGTGTGGTATCTCATGTTTCACTCCCCGTCAATCTCACGCAAGGTACGGTTCCTCAAGCTCGAGGCTCTCGATTTTTAACTATTTATGATCCTATGTCATAATTATATGTTTAAGATCATCCACCTCAATTTGATGGCAATCACAGTGGTCGATTCTCCATAGGTGGTGATCGTAATGGTGGTAGGTCAAAAGTGCAATGCAAATCTATGCTAAAATTGGTCATGATGCTAAGGTCTTCTATTATATACTAATTGTTACACCTATTGGACCTAATTAGTGGCGTAATTCAGTCATACCATCTCAGTTTGCATCCAACATTCAGAATCCATGGTATTCTGCAGGTGTACCACCATAGATGCCACAACAATGGATGTCTCCTTCTCAATGGCGTGTCCTTGTACCTGGCTTCATACCTAGGCCTGAAACTCCTTCATTTGCTGGTAAACAACCTTAAGCATATCTAGCAGGTTCAAATACAGGCTAAAGTCAAACTGCAAATTCTCAGTGGTATGCAGACTCAGGCACCACTCATCATGTTACTAACTCTTCAAATCACTTCCTTGACAAAATCTCCATCTCAGGCACTGACAATTCATGCTTGGTAATGGTTAAGGTATGTCTATAACTTCAATTGGTAACACTTCATTCCCATTTACACACAAACCACATGTCACAAGTAAGTGGTGAGCGAGCAAAAGTTAAGTTGGAAGTATTTCGGGTTTTATCGTATCCACATGGATCAGTGTGATATCAAATTTCGTTCAATGGTCTTTACGTTTCTAAGCATGCTGAAGGGTATGAAAGCGTACAAATGTGAAAAGTAAAACATATGCACAAGTAATTAAAGTAACAAAGAGAATGGCGATCCAAAATGCAGCGGAATGGGCATGATCGGTGATAGAATCGTTACCTCTTGTGACAATAGAAACCTTTGATGCAGATCTACGGAGAGATCACAAATGTTGAACGATGACAACGCCTCTACTCAGTCCACACGAACGTATTCCTTCAATCTAAGTGCTAGCTGCTACGAATGAAGGCTTTGAGTGTGTGTGTGTGTGTGTGTGTGTGAGAGAGAGAGAGAGAGAGAGAGAGAAATGAAATTGCAACTGCACTAAATGCTTCTGCACAAGGGTTCTATTTATAGAACCACATGTGTGGGCTTCAAGCTAAAAAGCCCACTTAAGTGTATGTGGCCCATATCTTATAATATGCCAAAATCACTTAAGCGCGTGGTACCTTACCATATTTCGTATTCTACTTAAGTACACCGTACCTTACGATGTTCTACAATTCACTTAAGTGCACCGTACCTTATGGTGTTCCTTAGTTACTCTATCTCTCATCAATCCGTCCTTTTGTGTGTGACCCTGTAGGTTTTCGCGGCATTGGAAATTATAATAAATCACGTATTTAACATAATAAACAGTAAGCGGTATCTAGCAACACATCACTGCTACCCAAGACACGAAAATGTCATGTGATCTGACAAATCCTTTTGTGATAATACTTATGTGTACAATTACCCTTTTCCCTTATGTCTATATTGAACACAAGGCATAGACCGTGTCATCCTTGTCCAGTTCAATATTGGACCCATAGACATTTATCCTGTTACGCAGGATGGGCAAATTCCATCTAGGTCACTCATGTCCCTTAGCATGCTTCGTGGAGTACCCATCAATTGTCTTTATGGTCATCCAATTACGGACAACGTTTGATCAGCAACAAGGCACTCGACTCTACATCTAGGGTCCATTGTGGTTTCAGGTCGAAGGGTGGTATACACCATTATCACCATGAGAATAAATTATGACACTTTGCATAACATTCTATATAGTATTCTCATAGCGGGTCAATCCAGTATAAATATTACTCTTAATATTCATACCTATGTTTAAGACTTGATAACTCCTTATCCATGATCCATGAGATGTGATCATCAGTCTATATACATAATAGTCTTTATGCTTTAATGTTATCCCATTTCACAATAAAGCTCGACTACGGATACTTTAATAATAGTGTCCTTATGTTTAATGTGATCCCATGATCAAGTCACACTTGATACATTAAACGGACTAGCTATTCTAGGGACTTTATTAAACAAACGTAATAAAGAAAAAACCTTTTATTATTAATAAATAATTCGATACAAGTACCAAAAGTATTGGCCTCTAGGGCTTACACAAACAATCTCCCACTAGTACTAGAGCCAATCAGGCATACCCCTAATGCCCATAGATCTAGGATGGACATCATGCTTCTGCTGCGCAAGAGGCTTTGTCAGTGGGTCAGTAATATTGTCAAATGTAGGTACTCTGCATATTTTCACATCTCCTCTATCTATTATCTCTCGAATGAGGTGATAACGCCTAAGTATGTGTTTGGATCGTTGGTGAGATCTAGGTTCCTTAGCTTGTGTGATAGCACCATTGTTATCACAATAGAGACCAATGGGATCCACAATGCTAGGAACCATGCCAAGTTCACTAATGAACCTTTTGATCCAAACAACTTCCTTTGCTGCACTTGAGGCAGCAATATACTCGACCTCGGTTGTAGAATCAGCAACTGTATCTTGCTTTGAACTTTTCCAGCTCACAGCGCCACCGTTTAAGCAAAACACATAACCAGATTACGATAAAGTCATCCTTATCTGTTTGGAAGCTAGCATCGGTGTATCCAATTACAACCAGCTCTTCCTGACCTCCATATATCAAGAATGAGTCCTTAGTACTTCTCAAATACTTAAGGATATTCTTGACAACTACCCAATGAGCATCACCAGGATCAGATTGGTACCTACTCGTTGCACTTAAAGCATACGAGACATCTGGTCGAGTACATAACATAGCATACATGATAGATCCTATTGCAGATGCATATGAAATCTTATTCATGCTATCCCTTTCTTCCTTAGTTGAAGGGGATTGTGTTTTTGATAGACACAGGCCATGTTGCATAGGTATGAATCCTTTCTTGGAATCATGCATACTCAAGCGTCTCAACACTTTGTCTATGTATGTACTCTGACTTAGGCCAAGCAGTTTTTGTGATCTATCTCTATAGATTCTGATTCCTAATATATAGGCTGCTTCACCTAGGTCCTTCATAGAAAAGCATTTCCCTAACCAAGACTTTACTTGTTGCAGGGTAGGGACATCGTTTCCTATGAGTAATATGTCATCTACATATAATACCAGGAAAACGATCATGCTCCCACTAACCTTCTTGTAGACACAAGGCTCGTCTTCGTTCTTGATGAATCCATATTGTTTTACTGTTTCATAAAAACGAAGATTCCAGCTTCTGGAAGCTTGCTTCAATCCATAGATTGATCTTTGTAACTTACATATCTTTTGGACTTCTTCTGGTATGTCAAATCCTTCAGGCTGTGTCATGTACACATCCTCAAGAAGATTCCCATTAAGGAAAGCAGTTTTGACATCCATCTTCCATATTTCATAATCATGATATGCAACGATAGCAAGTAAAATCCGAACAGATTTAAGCATTGTAACTGGTGAAAAGGTTTCATCATAGTCAACCCCATGAATTTGTTTATATCCTTTTGCAACCAGTCTTGCCTTATAGGTATGTACTTTAACATCCATGTCAGTCTTCTTCTTGAAGACCCACTTGCATCTTATAGGGTTAACTCCTATAGGAGGCTCTACCAAGGTCCAAACTTGGTTTGTGTACATGGAATCCATTTCAGATTTCATGGCTTCTAGCCACTTCTCAGACTCGGGACCGGTTATGGCCTCTTGGTAGGTCACAGGCTCATCTTGATCCATGAGTAATACATCACCTTGATCAGTTATGAGATATCCATATCTCTCAGGTAGGTGACATATCCTGCCTGACCTATGTTGGTCTTGTTCTACTTGAGCAGGTTGCTCTTCCACAACTACTTATGTTTCCTGCTCTAATTCCTCCATAGGTGTATCAATGCTTTGTGATTCTTGAATTTCTTCAAGCTCTACTTTCCTCCCACTGATTCCTTTGGAAATAAAATCCTTTTCTATGAAAACTCCAGTTCGAGCGACAAACACTTTGCCCTCAGAAGGATTGTAGAAGTAATACCCTCTCGTTTCTTTAGGATACCCCACAAATAAGCATTTGTCAGATTTGGGCTCAAGCTTAGTTAAAATTTGTCATTTCACATAAACTTCGCAACCCCAAATCTTAATGTAAGACATATGTGGTTTCTTACCACTCCATATCTCATATGGTATCTTCTCAACCTTTTTGGATGGAACACGGTTAAGTGTGTAAGCTGTTGTCAATAGTGCATGTCCCTAAAAGGAGTTTGGAAGATCGGCGTGACTCATCATGGATCGGACCATGTCTAACAGGGTTCGATTTCTTCTCTCAGATACATCATTCCATTAGGGTGTTCCAGGAGGAGTAAGTTGGGATAGGATCCCACACTCTTTCAGATGGTCATCAAACTCTAGGCTTAAATACTCACCACCTCCATCTGATCGAAGAGTTTTAATATTCTTATCTAGTTGGTTTTGTACTTCATTCTTGAATTCCTTGAACTTTTCAAAGGACTCTGATTTGTGTTTCATTAAATACACATAACCATATCTACTGAAATCATCAGTAAATGTGATAAAGTACTGAAAACCTCCTCTGGCTGGTATGTTCAGTGGTCCACATACATCAGTATGTATGAGGGCCAAAAGATCATTAGCTCTTTCACCTTTTCCTGTGAATGGAGACTTTGTCATCTTTCCAATTAAACAAGATCTACATGTCTCATATGATTCATAATCAAAAGAGTCCAAGAGTCCATCTTTATGGAGTTCGAAAATGCATTTCTCATTTATGTGGCCTAATCGACAATGCCAAAGGTAAGTTGGATTTAACTCATTAGGTTTCATCCTTTTAGTATTAATGTTATAAATAGGCATTTCGAGATCAAGGACATATAGTCCATTGCTCATTTGTGCAGTAGCATAGAATATATCATTCAAATAAATTGAGCAATAATTGTTCTTTATTATAAATGAAAAACCAAACTTGTCCAAACAAGAAACGGAAATAATATTCTTGTTAATTGCAGGTACATAATAACAGTTCTCTAACTGAATTATTAAACCACTTGGTAAAGTCAATATATAAGTTCCTACGGCTAAAGCAACAACCTTTGCTCCATTGCCAACTCGTAGGTCAACTTCACCTTTTGCTAAATCTCTACTCCTTTTTAGCCCCTTCACATTTGTACAAATGTGAGAACCGCATCCAGTATCTAATACCCATGATGCAGAAGTAGATAAATTAATTTCAATAACAAAAATACCTGAAGTTGAAGTCTCTACTCCATTCTTCGTATCTTCCAGGTACTTTGGGCAGTTTCTCTTCCAGTGTCCGGTCTTACCACAATGGAAGCAGGTGCCTGCCTTTGTTATGCCTTCATTAGGCTTCAAAGCAGTAACAGTGGGTCTGGGTTTGGCAACTTCCTTGCCTTTCCCTTTATCACCCTGCTTGGTGGGTCTTTTGTTCTGTCTTTTTCCATTTCCGATCATCAGAATGAACTTCCCTTTTGACTTCAGATTTTGCTAAGAAGTTCTTAACATGGCTAGCAGTTTAGGAAGAGATTTGTCCATATCATTCATATTGAAATTTAGGACAAATTGACTGAATCTATCTGGCAACGATTGCAAGATCAAATCAGTCGCAAGTTCCTTTCCGAGGGGAAAACCCAACCTTTCAAGGTTTTCCACATACCCAGTCATCTTGAGCACATGGGGACCTAGAGGGGCTCCCTCAGCTAACTTGCGTTGAAAAAGGACTTTTGAAACTTCAAACCTATCATGCCTTGCTTGCTCTTGATAGAGCATCTTCAGGTGTTCGATCATATCGAACGCTGCCGTGTTCTCATGTTGCTTTTGCAATTCTGAGTTCATGGTAGCTAGCATGAGACAAGCAGTTTCATTGGCATCATCGACATGCTTCTTATAAGTATCTCTTTCTGCCTTAGATGCAGAACTAGGAGGTTCCTCTTCAGGAACAGCTTTCTATCATGTTTGAGGATAATCATCAGGTTTCGGTGCCAATCCAGAAAATTTGTCCCAGACAATTTTTCCTTGTCAAGGATTGATCGCAATATGTTGTTAGAGGTGTTTGTTGTCATGGTAATCTACATGAAATTAATGAAAATATAAGTATCAATAACATATTTAATTAGGCCTTTAATTAAATATGCTCCCACTATTTTACTCAAAACAAATGACCCTTATCATTTGATTCGGAAAATCTCGTTGGAAGATTTTCTAGTGGGTCAAGATCCACATTTCACTTTGTTTTAAGTCTGCGTAGGCGGATTACACAAAACTAGGTTATTTAGGTAGGAACTCCTTCTAATTGTATCTAATATAACTCTCGAATATTTTAGTTGGGTGAATAACTCCTTATTCCAATCCATCACATGGATCATTTCCAACTCTTGCTTCTAAACACATATAATCTTATTATAATTTGTTTAGTTAAGTTTGACCCATTGTTTTAGCAATTGGATATTACAATTATCCCATTGCACCTTACTAATATAGAACATGCACCTCGCGTAGGCGAAACCTACATTATCCGATACTAGTCTTGATGAGTGCTAAAACTTGGAAAGCATAAACTTAATATTTAATTTGAGGGAATTGCAATTGTTCTGATCTCACTGGCTTATTTATCATATAAATCGTCTCTCACATGCATCAACATACATTCACATGCATCAACATACATTCATAATGAAACAGTTATGGCCCCTAACGCAGTTGTTCTCCCAAGCCAATGAGAGAACCTAAGATAACCTAATAACGATCTAAGCTTCTCCAAGCAAGATCTTCAAGGTTGTCCTCCTTTGATATTGAATTCTTATCTTTCTTCATAACATTACATTACATAAAAGAAACTCATTTTACATATGAGGGAGTGAGATGAGAAAAGAAGTTACATTAAGAGATTAAAAGAGAGGCACGACACGCATGTCGTATTTTAAAATCCCAAAACAAAATAAAGGAAAACTAAGGCCATAACCGATCACCACAAGACAATAATAATAAACACATTATTATTATTAATTTTAATTCTTTTAATTAATTAAAACCAAATTAAATTTCGGCGACCGATCACACTATGCAGAGTTAGCTGGGGTCCATTGCCCGGTCACAAAACAGAAACGCCGAGGATTCTGAATATGTGAATGTGACGACCGTCACAAAGCATGTTACGACCGTCACGTCCATCTTGTTACGACCGTCACAGGCCCATGACGAGTGTCACGCGGCCAAAATCAACGCTTTTGAAATAGTCAACAGACGTGATCCAATAAGCCCTCAATTCATAACTCTTTGACAGCACAACCCTTGTGTCGTCACTAACCCTAATGCACCAATTTCAAACCGTCAAACACATCTCGATTGTTGATTCAGTATGATTGATCAACAGGTCATTGCTTCACCATACTTATGTCGGATTTCGAAGCAAATGACCATTGATCGCTCAAAGGAAAATAACCATTAAGTGTTTGGATGAACGAAACAGAAACAGTATATCATATATACCGTATTTTGCATTAGGATTATTTATATCATATATATAACTTGATTGATCTCAATTGCGTAACATATGGATGATCGATGTATCGCTGCTTCACCATACTAATGTCGGATTCCGAAGCATAGTCAACATCAATCATCCAAATCGTATACACATGATGCCAAATTTAATTACTCGTTTATTCTTTGATTCATTCTATCTTTTAATCATATTAATACAGAAAATAAACAGCTATCAGATGCATGGTTTCGTAAGTGGCTCTGATACCACTGAAGGAGAAGGGCGATCCAAAACGCAGCGGAATTTAAAAGTTTCTCCTTTAGTAATCCTCACGAGTGGGCATGATCAGTGATAGAATCGTTACCTCTTGTGATGATAGAAACCTTTGATGCAGATCTACGGAGCGATCACGAACATTGAACGATGACAACGCCTCTACTCAGTCCACACGAACGGATTCCTTCAATCTGAGTGCTAGCTGCTACGAATGAAGGCTTTGAGTGTGTGTGTGTGTGTGTGTGTGAGAGAGAGAGAGAGAGAGAGAGAGAGAAAACGAAATTGTAACTGCACTAAGTGCTTCTGCACAAGGGTTCTATTTATAGAACCACATGTGTGGGCTTCAAGCTAAAAAGCCCACTTAAGTGTATGTGGCCCATATCTTATAATATGCCAAAATCACTTAAGCGCGTGGTACCTTACCATATTTCGTATTCTACTTAAGTACACCGTACCTTACGATGTTCTACAATTCACTTAAGTGCACTGTACCTTACGGTGTTCCTTAGTTACTCTATCTCTCATCAATCCGTTCTTTTGTGTGTGACCCTGTAGGTTTTCGCGGCATTGGCAATTATATTAAATCACGTATTTAACATAATAAACAGTGAGCGGTATCTAGCAACACATCACTGCTACCCAAGACACAAAAATGTCATGTGATCTGACAAATCCTTTTGTGATAATACTTATGTGTACAATTACCCTTTTGCCCTTATGTCTACATTGAACACAAGGCATATATTGTGTCATCCTTGTCCAGTTCAATATTGGGCCCATAGACATTTATCCTATTATGCAGGATGGGCAAATTCCATCTAGGTCACTCATGTCCCTTAGCATGCTTCGTTGAGTACCCATCAACTGTCTTTATGGTCATCCAATTACGGACAACGTTTGATCAACAACAAGGCACTCGACTCTGCATCTAGGGTCCATAGTGGTTTCAAGTCGAAGGGTGGTATACACCATTATCACCATGAGAATAACTTATGACACTTTGCATAAAATTCTATATAGTATTCTCATAGCGGGTCAATCCAGTATAAATATTACTCTTAATATTCATACCTATGTTTAAGACTTGATAACTCCTTATCCATGATCCATGAGATGTGATCATCAGTCTATATACATAGTAGTCTTTATGCTTTAATGTTATCCCACTTTACAATAAAGCTCGACTACGGATATTTTAAGAATAGTGTCTTTATGTTTAATGTGATCTCATGATCAAGTCACACTTGATACATTAAACGGACTAACTATTCTAGGGACTTTATTAAACAAACGTAATAAAGAAAAAGCCTTTTATTATTAATAAATAATTCGATACAAGTACCAAAAGTATTGGCCTCTAGGGCTTACACCAACAGCTGAAGGGTTTGAAAGCGTACAAATGTGAAAAGTAAAACATATGCACAAGTAATTAAAGTAAAACACTCATCAATATCATCATGTATCCATCACATCAATGTTCATGTCTGAAGCGCTGACGAGAGTTCTACCCTATTGTTTAATCGACGGTCTCTCATCTTATTAAACAATACATAGCATTAAGAATCGATACCCATGGTGAATGTTGGATCTAAATCTATGTCTAGAGTTTAGAATCTAACAGATGTTCGTCTTAGACCAAGATCTGAAGAGTATTTCTCAATAGCGGTTCAAATCCAAATATAAAACAAGTAAACAAAGATGACATCAATATAAATTCATAAAATAGATCGTATACAACGCCATGATCAATAAATATATACATAATATCAAAGTAAACTTACATACAAAACCACAACAAGAAAGGTATAAAGATAAGAAGGAAGATGAAGAAGAACCTCTCGTCGTGTCTAGCAAATTGATACAAATCTAACTCCGGATCTTTCAAGATGTAACCCCTAATGTTGTTTATAAGCTACTCTCCACAAAGAATTGCGTTGATGGAAATGGGGTTAAAAGTTACCAAAACCGTACCTAAAAATCTAATTTGGATCTATTTATACAAATTTGGGAATTTACTGTCTCACCCGGCGATCAGGGTCTTTCCTGGTGAAAGTTGCTTTAAGTGTCTTTCATCTGGCATAAACGCAACAAACCGCCTTCAGCAAAAATATCTTCTCTCGCCCGATGACCAATGCCTCGTCCGACAAACTCAAAATCACAAGCCCTCACCGGGTGACCAAGGCAAGATTTGCCCCTGGATTTCATTTCTCTGGTCTCACTCTGAGCTCACCAAAGCTCGTTGGGCGAGCTCACTTTCTTCTTGCCAACTCGTGCATGGAGACAATGCTAGAACTTCCCATCTTAGCTTTGTTACTTGTTCTTTGAATTGTGTCTCTTACTATGGTTTCTTACACAATTTCCTGCACACTAACATACAAATTAAGGATACCAAAGCTAATTGCAATTTATATGACATTTGCGGAAAACATAGGGAAATTAATCAATGAAATCGCAAAATAGTTCGAAAAATGCCAAGTTTTTAAATATCAATTATAGCCCCAATTTGGAACTCATCAAATATCACTAAGAATCTTATATCACTGAGTCAATTTTAACGAGATAATAAAGTATATTTTGAGTTTCACCCTGATTTCTGTCTTGTAAAATCCCAGGCTACATTTGAAGTTCTATTACAAGGATCCTTTGGGAAGGATGGACTATACTCATTTGATAATCTCAAGGCCCCCTCTTACTCTTCTAGTATATAACCCTGTATGCACGCACTGAATAATGGTAATTTACATTCAGTAACTTTGAATTTCTATACATTTCAAAATACCACTGCTATAGGTCCTTCTCTGTATGCTCAATGGCACAACAGACTAGGGCACCCTCATCATGAGGTCCTCAAGACCGTTTTATCCAGATGTAATATTCCTATTCCTTATCAATCTAAATTATAGTTTTTCACTGCTTGCTGCTTGGGTAAAGTCCATAGGTTACCATCTACTCACTCTACTACTCAATAGCATGCTCCATTTGAACTTATATTTGCTGATGTTTGGGTCATGCACCCATGATTTCAACTGTTGGTTTCAAATACTTACTTACATGTGTGGATGCTTTCACAAAGTACACCTGAATATTCTTGCTTAAAAAAATCTGAAGTGACCTCCACATTCACTACCTTCGTGGTATATGTCACAAATCAGTTTAACTGTTAGAACAAGACAATTCAAACTGATGGAAGAGGTGAATTCCAGCCCCTCACTTCATTACTTGCCACACAAGGTATTATGCACAGACTTACATGCCCTCACACTCATCACCAAAATGGGTATATAGAAAGAAAGCACATACATGTTGTGGAAACAAGGCTCGCACTTTTGGGATCATGCTTTTAAAGCAACAACCTACCTCATCATTATAATTCCAACTATTGTCTTAGCTATGCAATCACCTTACATCACTCTATACCAATCTGAACATGTCTACAAATTTCTCAAAGTTTTGGATGTGCATGTTACCTATACCTCAGGACCTATAACCCTCACAAATTTTCCTATCATGCAAAATAGTGCTTATTTCTAGGGTATTTTACACACCACAAGGGTTACAAGTGTCTGGCACCTGATGACAAGATCTACGTCTCTAAGAATGTCATATTCAATGAAATCAGGTTTCCATACACATCTTTATTCCCCAAGTTTCCAACACCTTTCACATCCTCTACTCAAATTTCTGTCCTAGTTCCTCTCTCATTCTCTCCAGGTTCTTCCCAACCTTCCAATACTAAACTTCATCCCTCAAAACACAATACCTTGGAACTTATAACTCCTCTCCAACAGGACTCACCCATTACCTCTCATAACTCATTCCTACATCAATATCTTGTTATTTCATCTTCCACCCATGTGACTCCTTTACCAAATACTACCATTCTTCACTCAAATGTAGTTCATCCTCAAACCACTCATTATCTGCTTCTTCTTCAGAACAACCACCTACACCTCACATTTTCCCCCAAATTTCTCATCTTATGATCATAAGGGCTAAATATGGCATTGTGCCACCTAAACTCCACCCCATTCTTCTCTTGACTGAACTTGAACCAACATCCTACAAACTATCCCTCAAGCATCCTAAATGGCTTGAAGCCATGAAAGCTGAACATGATGCACTTCTAACTAACAACACCTGGACCCTCACCACTCTCCCTCCAAACAAAAGAGCCATTGGATGCAAATGGGTCTTTAGAATCAAACAAAATCCTGATGGTTCCATTTTGAAATACAAGGCCAGACTTGTGGCCAAAGGATTCCACCAAGTTCAAGGTTTTGAATTTCAGGAAACTTTCTCACTAGTGGTCAAACAAGTCACTGTCAGGATTGTTTTAACTTTAGCTTTATCCAGACAGTGGCAAGTCACCCAACTTGATGTCAACAATGCCTTCTTAAATGTCATTTTGAATGAAGAGGTTTATATGCAATAACCCCTAGGGTTTGTGCAACTTGGTTTTCCCTGGTCTGCAAGCTTAACAAAGTTATTTATAGGCTAAAGCAGACACCAAGGGCCTGGTTTGAAAGGTTCTCTATTGCATTACATCAGTTTGGTTTCATTACTAGCAAGTGTGACCCCTCACTATTTACATTGACCACACCTACATATACTATCTTCATGTTTTTCTATGTGGATGACATTATTGTCATTGAGAACTCTCTTAGCCATATTCAAAGCTTAGTTACTAAGCTTAATGCTCGATTCTCCCTAAAGCAACTTGACACTCTTAACTATTTTCTAGGCATTGAAGTTTCTCAAACTCCTCAAAGGGGTCCATTTCTGCCTCAGACCAAGTATATTAGGGATCTATTGGCCAAAACAAATATGAGTGAAGCTAAGAGTCTCCATACTCCCATGGTGTCTAATCTAAAGCTCACTAGGCAGGGGTCAGACTATCTTTCAGACCCTACTTATTACAGGTTAGTGGTAGGAGCTTTACAATGTGCTACCATTACCAGACCAAAGATCAATTTCTCTATGAATAAAGCTTTCCAGTTTTTGGCTTAACCTATGCAGAGTCACTAGGTGGCTGTCAAAAGGATACTGAGATACCTCAAGGGTACCATACATCATGGTTTACAGTTCCAATCAGTTAACCCTCTATGGCCTATTTCCATCAGAGTCTTTTCTGATGCTGACTAGGGCTCCGACCTTGATGATAGAAAGTCTAGAACAAGGTCCTGCATCTACCTTGGACCAAATCTAATTTCTTGGTGGTCGAAGAAATAAATCCTAGTATCTACCTTGGACCAAATCTAATTTCGTGGTGGTCAAAGAAATAAATTCTAGTAGCCAGATCTAGCACTGAAGCAAAATACATGAGTCTGACCAACACTGCATATGAAGTTCTCTGGATTCAGTCACTACTCTCAAAATTACAAGTTACAACTTTAGCTCATACTCTTTACTGTGACAATCTCAACACTATGTCCTTTTCCCACAATCTTATACTTCATGCCAAAACTAAACACACAGAGTTGAACATATTTTTTCTCAGGGAAAAAGTGCCCAACAAAACTTTCTCTGTCAAGCACATTCCATCTAATCTACAAAATGTAAATATTCTAACAAAATCTCTATCTGCTCTCATGTTTCTCACACTCATAGATAGTCTCAAGGTGATAGACAAAATCACACTCCAACAAAGAAAGTGTCTTACCTCAGCAGACATCACCATTTGAGGGGAAAATATTAGAGTGTAATATAGTAATATGAGAATAGGCTCAAGTGAGTTACGCTGAGCTGGCAGTAGACTAGATAATAAATCTCAATCAATTATGTTGAACTGAGATCTATGTAACAAACTCTGAGTCAGTTATGATGATTTGGCAGTTATGCAATGCTTATTATAAATAGAACTCTCTCTTGTATAATTCAATTGAAAATTCAGTTAATAATAAACTCTATTATTTTCTATTATGTTCTCTCTCTCTCTCTCTCTCTCTATATATATATATATATATATATATATATATATATATATATATATATATATATATATATATATATATATATATATATATATATATATATATATATATATATATATATATATATATATATATATATATATATATATATATATATATATATATATATATATATATATATATATATATATATATATATATATATATATATATATATATATATATATATTATCTCACTTTTTCTAGAATTCATTTTTTGAAAATCATAGGGGTGACAAAATGGATTAATTGGATGAATATGTATTTGATCCATTAGTCCATTAACAATCCACTCAAAGTTTCTTTAAAATATCAAATCTAATCCATCCATTAAGGATAAATTCTATTCAATCCATTTGTTACCATATTTTTAGTGGATGGATATCCATCCATCTAAAAAGTTGTATTTTACTTTTGAAATAATCGATATTTTTTTTATATTTTCAAAAAAATCAAAATTTATTTATTTTTGGTAAAATATATTCTTTTTTTGGGGAAAAAAATGATTTTATGTTTTTTCAAAAAAAAAATTGTTTTTTTTTGTATTTTTGGGAAAAAATCGATTTTTGTACTTTCAAAAAAAAGTTTTTTTTTGTATTTTCAAAAAATAAATATTCTTTTTATTTTCGAAAAAATTGGTTTTTTTTTGTATTTTTGTAAAAAACCGACTTTTTCGAAAATAAAATTGACTTTTTGTATTTTTAATTTTTTTTTATTTTCCGAAAAAATCGACTTTATTGTATTTTTCGGAAAAAATCGACTTTTAGTATTTTCCAAAAATAAGATTTCTTAATTTTCTGAAAAAAAATTAGTTTTTCTTATTTTCAAAATTTTCTTATTTTTTCTTTTGAAAAAAATTCAATTTTTTATTAGTTTTTTTAAATATATCTATTGAAGATAATAATAATTCATTGAATTATTAAAATATGTTGGATGAATTGGATCAATCCATACATAAATAGATGAATTTAATTTAATTCATTAATTTAATTTTTATATTGGGAATGAATGGAGTGAATTTTTTATTAAATGAATTGAATAAATTTTGTTTTAATAAATCAAATTGTCACTCATAAAAAAAATCATGAATAAGTATTTAATTTATTGTACTATTGACGGATCCCTAACCTATTTTATTTATTTTCTAATATATAAAATAATAGAATAACTTTTAAGATATAAAACGGTGTGGAGGCCTTCAAAACAATTAGCGTTTTTGTTTTTTGCAACTAAAATAAGCTGCCAATTGTATTTATAAAAAAGAAGTTGAAAAAGTTGAGAATTTGATACTCGTATATATGGAAAAGCGAATTACTAGAATTTACTGGAAAAGGGTTATTTAGGTAAAACAAAATCTAAAAAAAGTGATGCATCTTTCAAAATAATTACATTTATGCTGCTCATTTTATTCATATAAATTCCGACCTCAACCTAACCCTCTGTTACTTGCCTCCACTCTACTCATTTTTTCTTCTTCTAGGAAAGACTCTCTCCCCTTTCAACATGTCCGGCTACCCAAATCAGTCTCCAAATTACGGTTACGGCTACAACGCACCACCACCAACCCAATCCTACGGCGCACCGCCTCCATCTCAGTCTTATGGCGCACCGCCTCCATCTCAGTCTTATGGCGCACCGCCTCCATCTCAGTATGGCGCACCTCCACCCGGTCAGTCATACTCCGCCAGCCCCTACGGACAGCCGTCGGCTCCCTACGCCGCTCCTCATCAGAAACCCCCAAAAGAAGAATCACACTCCAGCGGCGGAGGTGCATACCCACCACCGGCACACGGGAGCCCGTTCGCGTCACTGCTGCCATCGACATTCCCTCCTGGAACCGATCCCAGCATCGTTGCGTGCTTCCAGGTGGCGGATCAGGATGGAAGCGGTTTGATCGATGACAAGGAATTGCAGAGGGCTCTGTCTTCTTACAATCAGAGCTTCAGTTTGAGAACTGTGCACCTCCTCATGTATCACTTCACCAACACCAGTGTTAAGAAGATAGGTACGAACGTCTTCTACTTCATTCCCATTTGATTCAAAATACCGATTTGGTAAAATTAGGTTTTCTGCTTATTTGTTCTGGTTGCCGGCGCTCGGTGATAAAATGCGCTGGCTGAATGACCGTTTCACGATATTTTAAGCAAGAAATATTGTATTTTTAATTAATTAAGTAGTTGAGACTTGGCACCGAGTTAATTAATTAGTAATGTAATCCACTAGTTGCATGCGATGCGACTTGGTTTACATGCTCTGAAAAGAAAAGGGAAATTAGAAAAGCGCGTTATTGCAAACGCGGGGACTGGACTTTTGAGACAATCCTGTGGGCGGATATCTACTACTGGTCCCACTCTACTTGATTTTAATACTTATTACATTGGATCCGGCGGCTTTTTCTTTTTATAATTTTTATTCCACGTGTGCCTGAGGGTGTGATTTCTTTTAACCAATTCTGTTTTATCTAATTTCATAAAATGAGTCATGTAAACTAAACCCACATGTTAAATAAATACAAAAACAAATGTCGCGTGTTTATTCAACGAATTAGAGTAATTATTATATGTATTGTTGTTAACCATGATTGGGTGTGTATGATTCTAGATTTCTAGGTATAATTTTATAGTAACTTTTAATCATAATTATGTTCTTCTGTGTTACACCATACTTACTTTTACGTTAAAAGCGTTCAAATAGTACTAGTACTTTGTTTCAAAATCAGTTGTAACCATTCAGTAACTACTCATAGTTGGCATTATTATTTGGTAACAAATCTTTACTAAAGTAAAAACACATTCACTAACTATTCATAGCTGACATTATTTTCTGTTCATTCGAGTTCTTGACATGTAGTATGTGAAATCTATAAGGCTATGGCATATCTGCAATAGTAAGACGTCCAAGTTGTACTTTTGAAGAAGCTAGATTCAATTTTTATATTTGTTATAACATCTCACTTAAGGCCGTCTTATGTGTTTGGAGGCTCTCTGCAGTGTCTCCCCTTAAACATTCTCAAAGACTGACCCTAATCTCACTACTATTGTTTTATTGTTTAATCAACTTTATTTGCTCCCTATAATCTAAAGTGTTGTTCAATCATTGATTGTTATCTGATTTTATGCCATCCTCACTGTTTGAATTTTGGACTTGGTAATGCAGGACCCAAGGAGTTCACTTCTCTGTTTTACAGTCTTCAGAGCTGGAGGGTATTCTCTCTTTTTTTATTCCAAGTTTTCACGCAGTTAATATTAACTCTAACTTAGTAAGTGTTTGGATTTAGATTTACAATGTCAAGGATTAAAATTGATTTTTCCTTGTTGTCAGACTTGATTTTAGTAAACATCAAGTTAGGTTATTTTGAATCAAAATTGATATGATGGTAACTTATGGGTGAGGTTGAAAATTTGATAGAGTCTTACATCAAACTTTTCGTTAGAGGGGGAGCTTACCAACATAGAGTACTTCCATTCAAACTTAGGTTTAGCGAAAATACTAAATCAGTTCTGCAAAATCAAATTATTTCAAAATTATTAACCAAACATAAGCATAGGCAAATTTATACTGTATGTAATCAGCCCCTCATGACCAAGTGGTTGTTGTTACAGGGAATATTTGAGAGATTTGATAAGGACAGGAGTGGCCAAATCGATTCAAATGAGCTGCGAGATGCACTGTTAAGTTTGGGTTATGCTGTTTCTCCTACGGTATTGGACTTGCTTGTCTCCAAGTTTGACAAAACTGGTGGCAAACACAAGGCTGTTGAATATGACAATTTCATTGAGTATGTCTTTGCTACAACTCTTTTTCTTTTATTGAATTTACTTAATATTATATAATTATAAAAGATTTTGGCTAGGTGTCCTCTTTTCCGGTGTACAGTATGCTACTTTATTGACTAAAAAGAGAAGAAAATTATAAAGCCTTAAACATTCGTATTTTCAATGAGAATGGATGAAGGAGCAATTAATGCAAAAACAGCCAGTTGGAAAGCAATAGTCATGTTTTTAATCCTATAATTTACCAACAAAAGAATTCTGCCATTTGATCCCCCTGCCACTTAAAAAATTTCTTGTGTTATTTGTTAATTTTTGTGTTTATGTATTGTATTTGCGGAAAATACAATTAGGATTATCCTGTCTGCGTGAGGAATGCTTGCTGGGTGCAGAACCGGTTTTATCCCAATTTGGTTTTATCCCAATTGCTACAAGAGTGTAGGAATAGGAAGACCAGTTTTCCCCATTCGTGCATTCGTAGGAAGGAGCGATTTCTTTCTTGGAGAAGGCAAATACCGGTCCTTTCAAGAACATGTGGTCTGACACATTAGTGCAGTCGTCACTTGATGGACACGAGTTTGGGCCGGGCGACCCATGCCCTAGGGGTGATGGGTCGGATCAGGCAACTCATGACCCGCCAGGTTCACGCCTGCCTGATTCGTCATGTGGCCCTTGCCCTTTATGACACTTTTTGGGCTGATTGAGTAATGGTTCTTCCTCTTCTAGGTCCCAATTGAAGTTATTCTAGTCCATGTAATATAGTTTGGAGTCAAATTTCGTTATTTAATATAGAAAAGCCTTCTATTAAATTGAAATTTTCTTGTATAGGAGAACTTTGTTTTATGTTTATCCTTGTGTGTTTTGGTGTAAAATGGATTGATAAGTTAATTATTTTCCTTTGTTTGCTATCGCAGGTGTTGTCTCACCGTGAAGGTAAGCTATCGAAATACACTTATAATTTCACCTGTTTTTGCAAGTCAAATTACATCTTACTATTCTTATTAAAATGAAAAGTATAAGGGTATCAGAGCTTTGTTAACATACCGTTCATATATACGTACACAAACTCCACAGTTACAAACCTTGTAAATGTTTGCTGCTAGTTTGTTATCAAAACTTCAGTGTTAACATTTTTTTTTGCGGACAATGATAATATTGTGTCTTATGGATAGCTTTATCATTTAGCAGCCATAGTGTCACAAATTAATTTCCATTTACAAGCTCCTATGTACACAAACTCCACAGTTACAAACCTTGTAAATGTTTGCTGCTAGTTTGTTATCAAAACTTCAGTGTTAACATTTTTTTTTTGCGGACAATGATAATATTGTGTCTTATGGATAGCTTTATCATTTAGCAGCCATAGTGTCACAAATTAATTTCCATTTACAAGCTCCTATAGTTTAATGTCTGCATGGTGTTATTTCTTGGTAGTCAGCTCTACAAGATTATTACAAAAACACATATTCCTTTTTGTAAAATTTCTTATGCTATGTATTTGATACATGAAACATTAATGAACCTGGTTTTGTTTCCTAGTATGAACAATAAATTTTGTTTTATTTTAGGGAGTAACTGACAAATCCACTTTTGATTGTATATTGCAGGGACTAACTGACAAATTCAAGGAGAAGGATACTGGGTATACTGGCTCTGCAACATTTTCCTATGAGGCGTTTATGCTGACTGTCCTGCCATTCCTGGTGGCATAGGATAGTAACGGTGTATGTCTGTCAGTAAACTATCTAAAACTTACTAGAGCTGTAATTTGGTTTGGAGATAGATATGTATTGGCGAATGAGTTATCTTTGGACAGCCCTGCCGTTTACTTTTATTAAGCTTTTCATTAGCCTTTTCCTATAAACAAATCCTAAAATATTATGTTTTCAGCTTGCTGATAACTTCCTTCTAGTACTCTATGTGTGAGGTCATGAAATTAAGTTTGGTAATTCTATATACTACTTTGTATCTCTCTAAACATAAGTCTGTTTTGGAACAAGTTTGTTCTAAATACTACAAAGTGTTATGAGAGTTGAGAAGTTAGAGTTTGTATATTGATGTACAAAACATTTTTTAGGGATATTTGTGTATGAAATGGATAAATGAAAGTCTAACCGACTGCTGGTGAGATAGGAGTAGGATTTAGAGAGGTCCAAAAATCTTTTAGGTGAAATTTTATGTTGGATATGTGACTTCACATATAAGATAGGTGAATTTTAGGTTGGATATTAGACTTTGCACATAAGACTATTTATTTGAACATCGAGATGAACTCTCGAACCTAAGAGTATGGATAAATGAGAGTCTAATTGACTACTGGGATATTTGTGTAAAAAATGTCTTTCTTTTGTCTTCAAGAATTGATTTTAAGAGTATTCAATAAATTTGAATTTTTAGTAGATTAAATTCAAATTTTTTATATAAAAAAAATTAAGTTTCGGTTGACTTCCAATAAAGCAGTAAACACGGGAGTGTATTAGTTAAGTTTCAATTTCAAATAAATTTTGAGTTTTTAACATTTGGATGAGTTCTTGAATCTAAATTTTAGTCTTACATCGGGTTAACTAATAACTTATGGGATTTTACCAACAAATTTTGAGAGTTTTTAACACTTGGATGAGCTCTCGAACCTAAATTTTAGTGTTACGTGGGTTAACTAATAACTTATGGGATTTTACCATCAAATTAATCTTACATTGAAATAAGTTTTTAACATCAGACTAAGTTTTAATCTAAATTTGATTTCATCACGGATTATATCAGGATTGATTTGAAACCTCAATAAAAGACTATATTTTTTACGGTTTAGTTTCGAACCTAAACAAACAACCTAAATAAAAGATTAAACTTTTTATGGGTTTAGTTTCGAACCTAAACAAATAATCCCTAACTGGATAAACTGTTTAACTAAGGTATAAATTAAATTTCTTTAACACTTCAACTAAATCTTTATTGATAGAAAATAAACAAAACATTAGAGAAAGTGAGAAGTGGGAAATAAAATCACGTTTCTGGATAATTTTGAAAATAGAAAGGGCCCTCTATTTATATGTTAGAGGTCAACACGAAAAAGAAAAAAGTTTTATGGCCTTTTATAACTTGTCTGGTTGCCTTCAAATTAATCGATTAATAGGTTAAAAATAGAAAGGAAAGATATTTAGTTGTTACACTTCATTAAGATAATGTTCTAATCATTTAGACCATATTTTTGAATCGATCCAACCGATTGGATTAAGGTGTCAATCGATTGGTAAATACAAAATTTTACATAAAGCTTTTATGACAACTCCTAACTCATCTGACATGACTTTAAAAGTATTTTTGAAAATATTTTCTTGAAAAAAATAAGTTTGAAAGTAAGTTTATGCTCTATATGTATTCACTCAGACTAATTCATGTAGGGATTCTTATGTTTCAAGACTTGTCAGGTGTGTTATCCTTATATACACATGCTTGAGTTTATTTTGATATGAAGTTTGAGTTATATTTCATTTGATTGTCATCAATAGATAGTCAAGTCTTATCAACCCCTAATATCCTAGTTTGCATCTTTAACTGCTTAACCGCTTTATGCTTGACTTCAATTGTTATCACTATCCAGAGGATGGTCATCTTTAATAGATGTCAACAAAAGCATGTTCCATGACTTGCAAAATAAGGTTTCACATTCTTCTTATTTTTGATGATGACAACGCATCTCTCAAGGAGGTGGTAAAAGAAATAACAAATAGTTGTTTGGAGTAGTTAAACTCTCCTTAATTAAGAAGAGCGTATATTCTATTTCCATGAGAGTATACTTCTCCTCTTTTGTTGAAATCAAAAAGGAAGTTAAAGATGCATTGCGATAAATTTAAATATGCAAACATGAGCAATTAATCATTTAGGAAAAAAAACATTGTTTTATTCATTAATAGACTTGAAAGTACAAAAATAAAAAGTCATGGAATTGAAATAGTGCAAAAAAATAAAAACGTATTTAAACTAAACATTCTAAAAAACACATAGGTATGATCATTCGATGCCATAAGCATAACCATTCCTTCCCATGATTTTTTTTCTTCATATCCTTGTTTAGATTTTGACAATTTTTCAACGCCTTGTCTATCTTAGTGTCTTCTTCTTCTTCTAGTTCATCTTCTCATCCTTACTTGAATGACGAGTCTTCCCGCATTTCTCCAAACTTGATAATAACTTTAATCTACCTAAGAGAAGTATAAGTGATCCTATGGTTGGTTGAATCTTCTGCTTTCTCCATGGTGTTAATGTTGAAGGTAGCTAGGAGCTTTATGATGATTGGTCCATAAGCTAGTCTGAAGATGGAATCTTTTGCACCATATCAAGTGCTTAAACATTCCTTCTACCAAATTAGTTAAAATTTCTTGGGTCAAAAGCCACAAAGGTATCCAATTTTCCCTAATAAAATTGTTATGGTTTATGATTCTTGAAAAGAGGGTCCTATTGAGAAGATAATGAAACATCGTAACCTTTAACTTTATACGGAGGGATTCAAAATGGACTTTTTTCTTTTTCATAGGGTTAATGACAACTTTGACAAGGTATTAACGGTAGTGGAGTGTTTGAAGTTCTTAAGACCCAGTGGTCTACCAAGAGTGTAAATATCCCTATAATAGGCAGCTTAAAGATTCTCCAAAATTGATCGTTGTGAATGTCTATTTCCATTCCCCTTACAGATGTTCTCAACAAGGTTCCTACAACTCTTAAGCTTAGGTAGAACTCTTTTAATATATTTGGGAATGATCTATCCAGTATTTGATGAAGGTGGCAAGAAATACAAGAAATGGGAGTTTGAATTGAGTTTCTAAAAATGATTTTTTTTAAAGCTAACTCAATCAAACAACAACACGAATATTAAAAATAGCAAGGTTATTTTTATACAAGTTCGCTATTAACGAAGCTACCTTCAGTCCACCATACTAAGATGATTTTTCCTTCTCAACAAAGACTTAATCCAATATAACTGTAACTGATTACAGACACCCACAAAGACAAATCATCTTTGTCTTCTTGAATCCATCTGACTAAAACCTAGTCACTCAAGAAAATCACTCAAACAACTTTGAGATTTACAAATATGTGTTTACAAGTTTTGCTTCTAAGAAAGCATATTAACACAAGTTAAATACAATGAATTTCTTCAAACAATAACGATCAACAACTCTATGTGTGCTTACAAAAATTATACACAGAAAATATATATTTTAGCAAGAACGTGCGTATGAGCGTAAGCGGAATGAGCATGAGCGTGAGCAACTTCTTTCAATCTTCCAAGTCTCTTTATATTGGCAACAAAAAGATCTGTTGGATGGTAGAATTGGAATATCAAATTGCAGTTGTCTCTTTGTATAACGATTTGCGTTTAGAAGAAAGAATGGTCCAATAGTAATGTCCTTAGTCCATAAAATTAACATAGTGGATGGAAGGGTGATCTTGTACTATGTACTATTTTTCTGACGCAAAACCTTTTGATCTTATCTTCTAATATTCAGAGGCTTATGATGAAATGATGATGAAGCATGCTTAGAAGAATCAAAAGATTAGTTTAGAGAATCTTCAGAACCTCGGTCTTCAGAGTTTTGACACAGTTCCTCAGAATACGATCTTCAGAGTCTTCAAATCTTGTTCTTTAGAATATTCAGAACTTGAGCGTAGAATCTTGAAGGCTGACAATCCTTCAGAGGCTCTTCAATCAGAGTCACAGTCAGAAGCTTTAGCATAAACGTTAACTAGAACCATTGTTTAAGAACTTTCTAAAACTTGACAATATCTTGTAAAACACTTGTATCTCTTCAGAGTCAGAGTGTGTTGATTCTAGAATATGATGAGGTCACACGTCAATGCTTCAGAGTTAGAACCTGTTACCAAAAGCTACACACTAGATAAAAAAATCATTAGTGTACAAAATTATTCTCTAAGAAACAATGCATTGTTATCATCAAAACTAAAGGTCAGATACATAACCAAATCTTATTCTTACAATCTTTTTTTTTTATGATGACGAAATTATGTATTTTGATGAACAATTTTTACTTGGTTTAATCACGTAAAAACATCAGAGTGAGGTTTGTAAGCTCCCCCTGAATTTTATACTGTTAAAAAATTATTTTTCAGCTTAGAATATCAGAGTTAGGTTTGCAAGCTCCCCATGAATTTAAGACTTAAAATAATCTTAACACATATAAAAATTTCAATCAGCATGGAAAAAATTACTTCCCATAAAGCAGAAGCCTAGTTACTAAAGCCTGATTACTATATTCCCATAAGGCAGAAGTCTGGTAATGGTAGATGCAGTAACTTCCCATAATGCAGCAGCTTAGGTTCAGAAGTATTTCATTCAGAGTTAACTTGCTTGAGTGTCAGAAAGTTTGGTTATCAGCCTCATCACATAACATGATTTGTCAGAGCTTTTAATATCTCTTGTTGTATTATGCATGCATGGTTGTTATCAGTGTTTACACCTGGTTCAGAACTCTGTCTAGTTCAAGTCTTGTATACGCCTAGTTCCAAAAACACACTTGGTTCACTTGAAATTAGTTCAGAACATGAGTCTGGTTAACTATTCAGAACATAAGTCCGGTTCACTGTTCTTAACATAAGTCTGGTTCATATGAACTTAACTCAGCTTGGTTAATGCCTTAGAACATGAAATACTTGGTTAGCATGATGAACTTTTTCAAAGTTATCAAAAAGATTACCAATGTCAGAAAACAGTTAAAACATGTTTGGGTTTCAGAATTGGAATTAGATATATCAAAATCAGTCATTCTTTCTCCTCCTTTGTCATAATTCAAAAAGATTAAATAAAAGACAAACTAAACCAGAATAAAATTTCATTTCATTAAAAAGATAATCAAGTACATAAATGAAAAACAAATATAACAAAAAGTTTTAAAAACTAGGGTTAAGTCTTCATGATAACTTCATCAAAAATCATAGTCTTCTTAACTCTAGAATCGTTCCCAACTACAATATTTATCTCAGAAGCAACCAAAGTAGACTGATCAGGAGACGGAAGTGGAGTAACTTCTGGAGCAGGAATAAGAAGCATTTGAGGAACCTTCTAAAGCAGAGGTTCAAAAATACCAAAGAGTATGGCATGGAAGTTCCTTTTAGCTTCATCCAAGAAAGCAATCTCAAACTTTTTCAGAGCTGACTTCTATCCAACTTCTGAAGTTGTTGGTTAAAGTACACACTTCATAAAGGTTTGTGTTAGAAGTGCAAACCTTAGTGAGAGTGTTAAGTCTGGCAACAACTTCGCCTTCAAGCTGAAAAAACAATTCATCTAGAGGTGTAGGGTGAATGTTGGTTTGAGAGGGTGTTTGGTTAAAGTATGGTTGAGGGTTTCTGTCTGGGAGGGCTATGTGCTCAACATTCATCTCAGTATCAGAATCGATGTCTGATTCTGCAATAGGAACGTCATAGTGAGTGAGGAGTGTGGGTTGATATTTTTATGAATGAGTTATGGATAGGTTTTCTGGTTCGGTGAGTTGTGATAAGAGGTGAAGTGGTAATATTGGTTGAGGTGTTGGTGAGATAATGGAGGTTAGAATTTCACAAATTGATGGTGAGGGTGGTGGAATGGTAACATTTGGATTTGTAGCTTGGGAGAAGAGAAAGGGAGAGAGTAGCCTCCTTGTAAATAAGTATGTGGAAAGGGGATATATGAAGTGATTGTGGTTGTTGGGATGGATAAACTGTGAACAACAGTAAGAAGACGAGTTTCAGAAGGAACAAGCTTTCCAGAAGCAGTTCCTGTAGAAGTAGCTTCAGAGGCTTTGGGTTCTTCAGCAGAAGTATCCAGATGCTCCCTAGAAGCCGTACACTTCTTGGACATCCTCTCATAATGATTCTTAGAAATCTTCTTCTTCTTCTTTTGAGAAGTAGCTTTAGAAGCAGCAAGAATAACATCTGCATGACACTTCTCCAGAAATTCTACCACCTTTTCTAGAGGATAAGGCTTTATAAAGATAGGAAAATCTTCCAAAGGAATCCTTCTATTGTGGATAAATTCCTTGGGAATTTTAGTAGGAGGGATTGTTACAATAGTAATGATACCCATATTCTTCAGACCCTTGGAATTAAGCATCCTACTAACCAGAGGTTTCATACCTTTGGAGAACTGATCACATGTTAAAGAGTCAATCAATTGGCTCTCCATCATAATGTCTAAGATAAGCCTTCCTAGAGGAATGTAGCTCCTCATCTTTCTACTACCATCTCCGGTTTCCTTCACATTATCCCTTAAGTTTTGAAAGAGAAGTGTATGGAGATTCACTTTCTTCTTAGTAGAAATATAGTAAAGGATGTATTGCTGATCATTGTTGATGTAGTCATAAGAGTTTGTAGATTTTCTGTGATGAACACATACCAGAAGAATTCTAGCCCAAACCTTGAGCTTAGGGTGAAAATCCTTGACTTTGTTAGAGTGTTTTCCAGATACAAAAATCACTTTAGAAATCTCAGCCAAATTAGATTCCCTTTCCACCATAGTTTCACACTTGATTCCAGACCCATCATGTCCAATGATTTTGGCAACCAACTTCTCTGAAATCACAATCTTCTTTCCAAAGGCAAAAGAAGTGACTTGGAAGAGAGAAGATTTAGCATGAATCCAAAATTCTCTAACTAGATTGAAGAAGATCGGGCTTTGAAGATGATTGAAAAACTGTTCCAACCATGAACTTTGACATCATTTGGAAGATCAATACTATTATCTTTCATATTGTCAAATTTAACCAATAATTCATACAGGACTTCCAGATTTTCTACTGGAGTAGGAAAAGTAACCTCAGGAGCATCATAAGCATCTTCAACATGCACCCGTTTTCATGAAGAAGACCTTGATGAAATAACTTGTAGTATATGAGGAATTTGAGGTTTTGGTTTAGATCAAGAAGAACCACGAGGAGTACATTGAGTAGAAACAATAACTTGTTGTTGAGCTTGTTCTTGTTGATGAGATTATTGAGCATATTGTTTTGAAGATGTCATTGTTGATGAAGAAAAGGGTTTTAAGGTTTACTGAAAGTTTTTAAGCTCAAAGAGAGAAAGTGTAGGATATGATAATAGAGAAAGTGTGTGAAATGGGTTTAAATAGAAGTTTTTGCAATCATGAAAAAATTTTGAGAATAGAAAAAGTTTGGACGAGGGGGTAAAGCATGAAGATTTTACACAATTTCCCAAAATTTATTCATCCAACATGTCACATCAGCAGATCAGAAACATTTCAGTTTTCTAAGACATCTGTCTTAGAACTGTTCCACTAATCGAGACTGATTGACAACTATTAAATGCAAAACTATTCAGTATCCATAAAACAATTTTGTTTAACCAAACAAGTCTTGACTGGATACATATGAACTTATGAAACCTTCTCATTTCAGAAGACTCACACATTCAGAACCACAAATAAATCTCAGAGTCTCATTTGACAATTATGAGAGATTAACATTCTGAGGAAAAACATCTTTTTTCATTCTAGGCATAAGTCTATTCTTAAAATTTTTAGCATAAAAAGGAATCAATCTTCAGCAAGGGGTTTTGTATTGACATCGGCCCATTGATGGTCTATATCAATAAATTTTAGATTTAAAATTCCCTTATGAAAATAGTCACGTATAAAGTGATGTTTTACCTCAATATGTTTTGCTCTAGAGTGCAAAATGGGATTCTTAGATAAACAAATAGAAGAAGTATTATCGCAGAGTATAAGAGTGTTACTTTCATATATCTGGAAATCTTCTAGTTGACTTTTCATCCAGAGTATTTGAGTGTTGCGTCTAGAAGTTGCAATGTATTCAACTTCAGCAGTTAAAAGTGCTATTGTTGATTGCATTTTACTGGACCATGAGATCAGGTTATCTCCCAAAAACTGACAACTTCCATAAGTTCTTTTCCTCTCAAGTCTGTCTCTAGCATAATCAGCACCACAACAACCCACTATCTTGTAGTATTTAGATTTTCTATAACACAAGTAAATGTTAATCTTACCTTTTAGATACCTGAAGATCCTCTTAACAACTGTTAAGTGGGACTATCTAGGATCTGATTGGAAGCGAGCAAACAAACAAACACTAAGTAAAATGTCAGGTCTAGAAGTATTCAAGTATAGGAGAGAAACAATCATACCTATGTATACCTTTTGTTCTACCTTAGCACTTACCTCATCCTTCTTAAGGATACATGTATGATGCATATGAGTCTTTGACATCTTGCATTATGACATGTCAAACTTCTTCAAAAGTTCTTTGGTGTACTTGATCTGATTTATGTACGTTCCTTCTGAACTTTGATTGATCTGAATCCCCAAAAAGAACTTGAGTTCTCTCATCAGACTCATCTCTAACTCTGCCTGCATAGACTTAGCAAATTCCTTGCACAAAGTAGCATTAGCATAACCAAATATGACATCATTAATGTAAATTTGAACAACAAGGATATCATTTTTGAATGACTTACATAATAAAGTTATATCCACTTTCCCTCTGGTGAAATCATTTTCTAAAAGAAAAATGCTTAGTCTTTCATACCATGCTCTGGGATCTTGTTTCAGACCATACAAAGATTTCTTAAGTTTGAAAACAAAATCAGGATTTTTAGGAATTCCAAAATCAAGGGGTTGGTGTATATACACTTATTCAGTAATGTAACTATTTAGAAATGCACTATTAACATCCATCTGATACAAGATGCTGTTATGATTAACAACAAAGGAAATTAAGAGACGAATATACTTTAACTTTACAATTGGTGCAAAGGTTTTTGTATAGTCAATCCCCTTTGGCTGACTATATCCTTATGCTACCAGTCGAGCCTTATTTCTTACTACCACTCCTTGTTTGTTTAACTTGTTTCTGAAGACCCAGTTTGTTCCAATAACGTGAGTTCCTTTGGATCTTGGCACCAAATCCCACACATCATTTCTGGAGAATTGATTGAGTTCCTCTTGCATAGCCAAAATCCATTATGTCTACAAAAGCGTTTCATCAATTAATGTAGGCTCTATCAAAGACACCAAACCCAAAAGAGTTTCTTCAAAAGGTTTGAAAGAGGATCTGGTTCTGACAGGTTCAAGTTTATCTCCCATAATCAATTCTTCAAAATGTGAAGATCTCTGTCTGTGCCTTCTTAGAGGAGTCTGATCTTCAACAACTTATGGTTAACGAGCTTTTGAGTCTTTTGCTTCATCTTCTTTGGCTTCTGAAGTCTTTCCTTCAAAACCTGAATAAGCAATCTCCAGATTTGCAAATTTCTCAACTAGCTTTGACTTTTCAGAGTCAAGCTTATCATCGAATCTTGCATTTTTTATTCTTCAACAATCTGTGTCTCAGTTTTGTATACTCTATAGTCTTTTGAGCGTTCAAAGTATCTTAACATGATGCACTTATGTGCCTTAGAATCAAACTTGCTTATATTCTCTTTAGTGTTAAATATAAAACAAGAACCAAAAGGATGAAAATATGAAATGTTGAGCTTCAGATTCTTCCATAATTTATAAGGAGTCTTACCCATAATAGGTCTTATAGAGATCCTGTTCTAAATATAACATGTTGTGTTGACTGCCTCTTCCCAAAAGTGCTTAGCCACATTAGTCTCATTGATCATGGTTTTGGAAATCTCTTGCAGAGTCCTATTCCTCCTCTCTACAACTTCATTTTGTTGTGGAGTTCTAGGGTAGGAGAAATCATGGTAAATGCCACTAGAATCAAAGAGTATTTCAAAATCTTGTTTTCAAATTCTCCACCATGACCACTTCTGACTTTTACAATTCCGATATCCTTCTCATTTTGCACTTGGGAGCAGAAGATAGAAAACACAGAATTTGACTCACCCTTATGTCTGAGAAATTTTACCCATGTTCATCTGTTATAATCATCAATAATAACTAGTCCATACTTCTTACCATTGGCAGAGGATGTTTTCACTAGTCCAAACAAGTCAATGTGAAGAAGCTCCAAAGGTCTGGAGGTTGAAACAATATTTTTAGCTTTGAAAGAAGTTTTAGAAAATTTGCCTTTCTAACATGCTTCATAAAGATCCTCTGACTAAATTAAGCTTGTTTAGCTGAGAAATCCTCCTCATGCTAACATGGCCCAATCATCTATTCCACGTCCATTTCTCTTCATTTACAGACATAAGACATTTTATATTTTGATTCTTCAAATCCGAAAGTCCTATCTTATAATTGTTGTTCTTCCTATTTCCATTGAAAAGAACTGAGCCATCATTTTGACTGACTTTTGATTGAAAATAATGTCATAACCATTGTCACTTAATTAACTTATGGACAAGATATTATGCATTAATCCTTCAACTAAAAGAACGTCAGTAACGGAAGGGAGATTACTGTTACCGACTGTTCCGGAGTTAATGATTTTCTCTTTCTGATCACCTCTGAAACTGACGACGCCTCCAGGATTTGGAACATATGCCTTCTTCCCATTATGTGCAGTGAGCATCCAGAGTCCAGGTACCATGACTGGTGTCTCAACTCCACTGCTAAGGATATCTGCAACATATACTATCTTATCCTTAGGTACCCATAGCTTTCTGGGTCCTTTGGGGTAAGTCTTCCCAAAGTTCTTAACAAATTTGGGTTTTTGTGTAGGATATCTATACATGAATGCACGATTAAAATGAGAATGAGGTTTTTCTTTAGCCTTAGGCTTAAAAGCAATTCTACCTTTAAGCACACCTCCATTTTTATCCCATAAGGGACAAAATGGGATTGAAGAGTATTTGGGTTCTTATCTTATTTAGAATCAGAATCTTCAACAGAATCATAACCAATACCCCTTGTTCCATTTATGCTAACACCATGAATCATGGAAGCCATTAAGCTTATATTTAGGCTTCTAGCAAGAAATTTCTAGAAAGATTTCTCATATTTCTCTATGATATCACCAAAACCCTGTAGAGGCTTTTGAAAGATTTTTCTTCTTAAGTTTGATACTCTTGCTTTGAGGGATAAAATTGTTGTTTTTCAAATTAAGTTTTTCTTCACTCAAACTTGAGAATTCTTTATGAAGCTTACAATGAGCTTTTAATTCAGATACATGAATCTTCTTCAGATCCTTGTATTTGTCCAGAAGATTCTGATACTTGTCCATAACTTCAGATAAATTAGATTCAATCTTAGAACGAGAAATTTCAGAAAATACCTCTTCAAAATTTGACTCAGATTCTGATTCTGATTAAATCGTTTATGCATGAGCTTTTGTTTAAGCCATCAGTGCCACGTTAGCCTGCTTGTCTTTTGAGGACTCCGAATCATCCCATGTTTCCATCATACCCTTCTTCTTTCCTCTAAAGTTCTTCTTAGGTCTATCTTTCTTTAACTTGGGACATTCATTCTTGAAGTGGCCAGGATCCTTACACTTAAAGCACGTGAGTTATTTTCCAGCTCCAAATTTCTTGAATCTAGAAGTGGGCTCAGAAAGACCACATGTTCTTCTTTGTCCTCTGAATTTACTTTTCCTTTTCTTCCAGAGTTGATTTATGCGTCTGGACAGAAGAGACAATTCATCTTCTTCTTCTGATTCTTTTTCACACTCTACATCTATTTCTGCTTGACGAGCTTTTGTGTTCTAAGATCTTCCTGAAGACTTCAAAGCAACATATTTTCTCTTTCTCTTTGGCTAATCTTCCTCGAGCTCATTCTCATGACTTCTTAAAGAACTAACCAGTTCTTCAAGAGAAGTGTTGTTCAGATCCTTTGATAACTTAATAGCAGTTACCATAGGTATCCAACGCTTAGGTAGACTCCCGATGATCTTCTTAACATGATCAACAATAGAATACCCTTTGTCCAGAACCTTAAGTCCTTCAACAATATTTTGGAACCTTGAGAATATTTTCTCAACAGTTTCCTCGTCTTCCATCTTGAATGCTTCATATTTTTGAATCAAGTCCAGAGCCTTGGTTTCTTTAACTTGTGTGTTCCCTTCATGCGTCATCCTTAGAGAATCAAATATAGATTTAGAACTATCTATGTTGGTGATCTTTTCATACTCAGTGTATGAAATAACATTTAGCAAGATGGTTTTTTCTTTGTGATGATTCTTATAATCTTTCTTCTGTTGATCTATCATCATACTTCTTTCAACTTTGTTGCCACTTGCATCTACTGGGTGTTTGTAGCCATCAACTACCATATCCCATAGACCAACAACATGACCTAGAAAGAAGATCTCAATCCTATCCTTCCAATAGTCAAATCTATCTCCATAAAAACACGAGGTTTGGCATTGTAATGATCTTTATCATTTGTTTGAACAACTGGTGGTGGAAGGGCAACCATTTTGTTTCACACTAGATCTTTATATGACACTGTTAAGTGTTTGATAAACTTATCAATACCAGAACCGGAGTTTTAATGCCAATTGAAGGTAGCAAGAAACAAAAGAAAGCGAGGGTTTGAATTGGGCTTCTAAAAATGAAATCTTTTTTAAAGCCAACTCAATCAAATAATAACACGAACAATAAAAATAACAAGGTTATTTTTATATTGGTTCGCTGTTAACGAAGCTACCTCTAGTCTACCCTACCAAGGTGATTTTGCCTTCTCAACAAGGACTTAATCCACTATAGTTGAAACTGATTACATACACCACAAAGACAAATCGTCTTTGTCTTCTTGAGTCTATCTGACTAAAACCTAGTCACTCAAGGAAACCGTTCAAACAAGTTTGAGATTTACAAGTATGTGTTTACAAGTTTTGCTTATAAGAAAACATATTAACCCAAGTTAAATACAATGAATTTCTTCACACAATAACGAGAAATAACCTTATGCGTGTTTACAAAGACTATACACAGAATAATATATACTTTAGCAAAAGTGTGTGCATAAGCGTAAGCGGAATGAGTATGAGCATGTGAAACTTCTTCCAATCTTCCAAGTCTGCTTTATATATGCAGTTAAAAGATTCGTGGAGGGTAGAATTAGAATAGAAAATTACAGTTGTCTCTTTGTATAACATTTTGCATATAGGAGACAAAATGGTACAATAGTACTACTGTCTTTAGCCCACAAAATTAGCATAGTGGAGGGAAGGATGATCTTGTATTGTGTACTATTTTTCTGACGCAAAACCTTTTGATATAATCTTTAGAGGCTTTTGATGAAATGATGATGAAGCATGCTTAGAAGGATCACGACACTAGTTGAGAGAATCTTCAGAACCTCGATCTTCAGAGTCTTGACACAGTTCCATAGAACTTGGTCTTCAGAGTCTTCAGATCTTGTTCTTCAGAATCTTCAGAACTTAAGCGCAGAATCTTCAAGGCTGACAATCCTTTAGAAGGCTCTTCAATCAGAGTCATAGTCAGACGCTTTAGCACAAACATTCATCATAACCGTTTCTAAGAGCTTTCTAGAACTTGACAATATCTTGTAAAGCACTTGTATCTCTTCAGAGTCAGAGTGTGTTGATTCAAGAATTTGATGACGTCATACATCAATGCTTCAGAGTTAGAACATGTTAGTAAAAGCTACACACTAGATAAAAACTATTAGTGTATAAAATTATTCTCTAAGAAATAATGTATTGTTATAATCAAAACTAAAGGCCAGATGCAAAACCAAATCTTGTTCTTACATTTGGGTGAAGAAATACTTGAGGGAGACATGACAAAATTGATGATAAGGTCAGTGACTCTTCAAGAGGCTTGGTTCCATGTACCATGGGTGAATTATCTTATTGGCAATAATTGTCATCTTCTTTTCTTACTTGCGATTTATCAATACCGTGATGAACACATTTATTCTTGGTGTTAGTCTATGTTTTTGGCTTGAGGAGGTCATGGTGATGTTTATGGAAAAAGAACTCACAAGAAAGAATATAGAATAGATAAATTTTGAGATGAAAGAAATAGTGAGAAAGCATACCTATTTATAGTGTGTGTTATGACGATTGTCCTGTATATTTCTGGAAAGTAATCAATGGAGACTATGCTGATTGAAAATTAAGGCAAAATCTTTACAAAACAGGAGTGCCAATTGATTGGCTAATGACTTCAATCAATTGGTGAATCAAATCTCTCAGGATTTTTTATGTTCATCATCAATGCTGAGATTATTTTTGCTTGGACGACAAGTTTAGCTTAGATTTGATCTAAGAATAAGCGGGCCAAGTTTCTCCTATCGATTGCCATAATGTTAATCGATTGGGCTTTCGTTGCTCAACCTCCTTGGTTCATCTTTGGTCCTTGTGTTGGATTTTAATTGCTTTTTTGCACCCCCCTTTTAATTTATTGCTCCTCCTTTTACAATAACACTTATAATCCCACATTACTACAAATTAGACCTTTCGCAACACCAATTTTACAATGGTCTTCTTGTTAACCATTATAATAGTTCTTTTTTGGGCGTTTTTTTGTATTTACGAAAGGACATTTCACAACGGTTATAGGTACCAACCATAGCGAAAGGTACATGGAGTGAAATGGTTAGAATCCCAACACCAATAATTTTTCATTTATCCTGACATAATGTGCTTGACCGTGTATATCACCATTGTTTTTATAACCAATTGCGTTGTAAGTTGTAATCATTTCATCACAGTTCGTATTATCAACCGTGGTAAAAATGTTACTTATTTATATATAAGCGAAATCATCTTTCTCTTCAATTCATTACGACAGACTCTCTCAAAACAAAACTATAACATCTCTTCCACTCGTCTATCTCAAAACCAAATCCTAATATCTTTGTTAATCATCTCTCTCATATTGAAACCCTAATTTTATCCAGCAAACTCGTCTTCTTCGATGGTTTCCTTTCTTTGTTCAAATTTCAAAAATGACTAATTTACAGGTTCGTCTTCACTATAGTTTATGTTCCAAAATCTGTTTATCTATTATTGTTTATGTTTCAATAGCTTGTTTTATCATGTTTGAACTTTCTGTTTGTTTCATTATGTAGGTAGGGATGCTTGTTTCAATAACGAGGACGAAGCTAAAGTAAGTGTTGAAAACTTGTGTGAAAGACCCAAAATGATATTCATTCAAAATAGGCACAAGTTTGCAGCTCTAACTTCAGCTTCATGCTTATTTTATTGTGGATGCCATTATGGGACATGTAAGTTTCTGAAAGATTTTATGAGTTGATATGTTTGTTGTATCATGTATGTTGTTTATGGTTTGTTGTTGATGAATGGTGTTGTTAATGTTTGTTTAAAGGAAGAGTTTATTACATATTATGTGGTTTAAGTTTTTTTTCCAATCCCTTACCGAATATATAACTTTTTATATTGCATTAGAAAATTATAATATGACAGATAAAATTATATTAGAAAACAAGTACACGTTCAATTCTTGACAAGTATTCTTTAGTTTTTTATCTGCATATTGTTCTTTAATCGTTATTATATTATTTAGTGATTGTAGATCTTCAACCACCCCTCTCTCCACCTCTAATTTTGTTTGCAAAGTAAATAACATTTTCAAAAATGAACTAGAGGTGAAAGAAGGGGCAGTTGAAGAACTAAGATCATTAAAAAAAGTTCTAACTGTTAAAGAGAAAAATGCAGTCTGACTGACTGAACGTGAACTTTGTTGCTACGTGAAGACTGACTGACTGAAAATGTCAAATAATGACACAGAGTCGCCACCAGATTTTATTTATTCCTATAAAAGAGGAAAGGGAAAATAGTCGATAAAACCCTTCTAAAAGAAAAAATAATAAAAGAAAAGGATTGGTCTCACAACCAAATATGGGTTCGGAAGTCGATTATGCAAGGGGAAGGTATTAACATTCCTCACATCCATGGTACTCCATGGGAACCATTTATGTTGTCTACATGTGTGGGTATTTATCTTAAAATTTATCTTATTATTAGGAAAAAAGGGGGAAAGAGTGAGATTGGTTTTTTATTATTGTTCTCACCAAGGATTGGGGACCTTGTGCCTACGTATCATCATCGGGAGATGAAGAATCAGAGCTCCGTAGTTTAGAGTAGAAGATGTTTGTGTGTTGGTTGATTTTACCTTGAAAAAAGGGTTTTTGGTGTGAGGCCCTAAGGCACAAAAATATGGTTTGATGAGTTAGTGTTTGTTTTATGTTTTTCGAAAAGAGATATTTTTTATTAGAATTGCACTAAAGACTATGGACAAAGGTGAATATTTCAAACAAACAAGCCAATCGTCTTGTGTCTAAAATAATCAGAGTAAGGGTAGGAACTCCATTCTTACTCATTCCCCACCATTTAAGGCTCGTGGCGCACAATTCTAATTGTATTTTTTTATTATGTTTTGAGTTCAATTGAGAAAATGTTGCTTGACATTGGATCAAGGGTTTATTTCTTATTGGTTTTTGATCGGTGATACACATAGATATTTACAAGTAAATAAATACGATAAATAAAGGATCTCATTGTAAGATAGCCCAAGAGAAATCCTTATGTGTGCAAAGTGACTTATGCTAACAAATGGATAATGAGCTTAAGAGCATGTCTCCCTAGGGTAGTGCCATGAGTGCCATTCTTACAATAAAAGATTGCAAGTTACAAATGAAAATCCAAGTTAGAGCATTGATTCAAGAATTAGGGCAAGGTCCAAATGCAAAGGTCCTATGAATCCTCTAAATCCAACAATGGGTCACAAATGAATGTATTTTTTTTCTTTTGATTTTATCATGTTTTTATTTTTTTGATGGTGCAATGAAAATAAATAAATGAGAAATGAAATAAGGATGCATGAAAATATATACAATGATGATGAATATGAACATAAAGTGCTTGAAGATAAATGACAATAAAGTAAATTGACAAGAAAAATAAATGACAAATGATAAATTAGGTCAACAAGATCAATGGTTAGTGATGAAAGTTAGTGGTTAGAAATCAAATTGCACGAGGTAACTACCTAGTATCTATCCACAAGTCAAAAGACTCAAAATATGGCGCATTGAGGGATAACCTATCATTGATGCAAAGTATTGAAGATGATTTATGATCATCTACCAATAGATTTGGATCAAAGAAGGTTATAACTACCTCAAGTCCATCTATCAATGATTTGAAGAATGGAAGATTGCATCACCCAAATAAATACAATTTAAAAGTCAAAAGGGTACAAGTTAAACATCTAAATCCAAGTGTTAATGGTTAATGATCAATGGATATAATGTAGCACAAATAGAATCAGAAAGTAAAACTCAAGTAATTGAAGGTCTCATCTACACATCAAGAGGTTCAAACATGATCAACTAAGGGCAACCTGTCAGCACCTCAAAGTGCCAAGAATGATTCATTGATCATTCATCAACATATTTGAAGTGTTGAAGATTTAATCAACCCTAGGAGCAATTACCAATGATCAATAGATTATCATCAACCAAAATCAAACACAAGGGCAAAAAGGTCCAATTAAAATGGTAAAAATAAATGGTAATAAATAAAAGATATTGATGAAGTGTATTTAATAAAATATTTGATCAAAAGAAGTAAACAAGAAAAATAAATTAAAATGGAAAGGGTGTTAATAAAATGAAGCAAATAAAAAGGAATAACATATAAAAGAAAAAAAGTGAGAAAATGGAACAAATTGGGCATCTGGATTCAAACCCTCCACCTTGGGGTTATAGGCCAAACCCCTTAGCACTGAGCCAAGTGTCCTTGGCTGGTAACTAGACACATGCATGAATATATATAAAATGCATCAATTGAAAATAATAAATGGACCAACCACAACCCTAGGATCTAACTACTTAAAATAAGTATGCATAATGGAAGGTCCTGATCATGGGGAACATCAAACACACACGTTGACCAACACATATCCAAGTTCAGAAGCCAATTCAACTTAATCAACCAATAGGAATGCTCCAAGCAAATTTTTAAATAAAAAATAAAAAATGAAACGCGGGAAGTAACAAACATGTCTTCTTCTTCAACCTTGGACAAGTGAAAATCATCAATATGAAACTCAAGGTTTTAAGTGGAATCAGGCATGGATTCCACTTCCCTTTTGGTCATCGTTGCCTCCTCTATACTCATGAGCCATTGATTGAATATGAGTATGGGGAATTTCAGACAAATATGAACGACAACTTAAACCTAAAATAAAAATTAAATAATGTTGGTGTAGTGATTGAAGCTCAAAACATGGGGTTAAGCTTCAGTGGATCATGAGGAACAAGATGGTAACTTGTTTGGAATGAAATGATGATGTTAACTACCTTTTCGAAAAAAGGTTCAGATGGTGGTTCCGACATATATGGGGAGCTCAGGTGAAGGTGTCTCAACCACTTCTATGGATTCAGTTAGCTTCAAGGAAGGTGTTGGGATGTTTTTGTTATGCTGAAAATAGCTCAAACACTACAACCGAATACTCTATTTTTAAGGGAAGTGAAGTTTGTTTTTGCAAAGTTTTGATGGTTGTCAAGCTTGGTCATTGAAGGGATAAGAGTGATCTATTTATAGGTAATTTGAGTGAGTGATTAAGGTGAGGCTTTAGGGTTGAAAACTCTGATTTTGTTGAAACCTGAAAATGTGCCAAAAACCAAACTTGTTGGCTAAGGGAGAGTGATGTGTCACCTGCAGTCCCCCTTCCACCACTTTGTTCTGCATACATGATGTTTTTGGTGAGACAAATGTGGTCCCTACACCTGTTGAAGCTTATTTAATTTGCATTCAAATATGGAAATTATGAGCTTTTGGGATTTCGATTTGGATGCACATGTGCTAACTTTCCACTCTTATTTGGGCCTTCATTTGGTGTCTCTAAATGTTGTTGTAACAATTTGGTTCAGATGGAAAGGAGTGGGCATGAATTTGGTGGTTTGATACATGAAGCAACATGGTTTGGCTGATCTAGCCTGCAACATGCAACATGGCAAGACACGATTTTTGCACCTGGGCCAATTAAAATTGGCTCGTGCATTTTGAACCAAAATAAGGCCAAATCATCTTTGCCATTTCCTTAATACAATGCAAAAAGAATTAGGTCAAAAGATATTATGATGTGAAAATGGCATTGGTACAAAGTGGTGGTCATGACATGCTTTTAGGCTTGACTAGGCAACTTGACCCAACTTATCCAATCCCAATTTTGATGTCCTTAAGTGTTGAATTAGGTTTTGGGTCTTGAAAAAAGTTGGAAAGGAGTCCATTTATGACATCTGGCTTAAAGTAGATCCCCAAAAGGTTAAAAAATGAAAAATTTATGGGGTTTGGACCAAATGGTAGGCCAAACTTACCAAAACTTGGCCAAACCAATATGGCCTAAGTTGCATCTTTTATGTTTCTTGAATTCCAAGGAACAATGATGATTTTTTGAAGACCAAATGAGAAAGTATTGATAGAAACCAAGCCTTGATGCTTTGTAAGATGATCACCGACCATGCTTATGGATGAACCTTTGTGATTCTTTTACAATTCAAAGTTCAAACCAAAAGTTTCACTTGTATTGCCAATTATGGATGAAGTGGATGGATGTTTGGTGGATGATGATTGAAATTTGTGAAAATTAGGGTTTTGGAAATCTGTAATAACTTTGGTTAAAGTTGACCAAAAAGTCAATTGTTGACCTAAGTCAAAGTTTTGGTCAAAAATGTTCTCTTGTATTCCTTGGATGAATGCTGAATAGAATGAACTTGAGTTGGATGTAAATGAACTAATGGATGATGAAGTGATCAAGTCAAACCTCCATGTGAAACTAGCTGAAATATACCCGAACACATCACACACTCGAACATACAACATAATCGCCATTGAACTTTATTTATTCCCGAAGGAAAGGGGAAACATCGATAAAACACAGGGGAAGAGAAACTGGGTAAGAAAGTCGGTTATGCAAGGGGAAGACATTAGCACCCTTAACATCTATGGTAATCCATGGGGACTGTTTTGATTATTCTTGCTCGAATGTGTGTGATATCTTAAGAATACTCGTGAAAGAATAAGGGAAAAATGAATGGAATAGATAAAGTGCCCGATGGGGATTGGAGTCCTCATGCATACGTATCCTTATAGTGTAATAAGGAATTCAGAGCTCCGTAGTTCATAGAACTAATGATGGGAGATGAAAAGAAGTTGTGATAAAGGTATGGTCTGAACCAAATAATAACATGATTTGAACTCCAACAAGGGAAGAAATCTAAACCCAAGAGTAAAACTAGTAGGAACCAACAAGTGAGGGGCCTAAGGCATGGTATCATTGTATTGGAATAACCGAAAACAAATGAATTAAGTGTTTGGTTTCACAACATAAACAACTATTGGTTCACAAGGTAACATAAGATAGAGCTCAAAGGGATACTGTATTTGGCTCAAAGATAGGGTATATCACATGAAGTGACTGAAGGTAGAACCTGAATGTATCATGGAGATGAATGGGAAAATATGGGAATAATTAGGATTATGCTCGCCAAGGATTCACATCCTCGTGCCTATGTATTCTCACTGTGCAATGAGAAAATCTGAGCATTCGTAGTTCGTGGAACCACGAAAACAAAGGAAAGATGAAGAAGTGTTTGTCTAAGCAACTAGGACTAACAAGACAAACAACTTCAAGGATATGATTGCAATGATGAACAATGTAACTTGTATCAATAGAATGGTAACATGGGAACCCATAAATGGCAAACTGACTTTGAATCCAAGAGTAAAAAATATACATACTAAGATGTGGAGGGACATAAGCATATTGTATTATCTTACCAAAAAGAGTGAATTAGGTGTCTGGCATTAAGGCAAAAATCTCTTGGTTCACAAGATGGACAAATGTCCTAAAAGGATGGGTATGGACCCACAAGAAGGTGTTGTTTGGATACAAGGAAAAGTATATCACTTGCTAGGGAACAAACAATTTGAGATCAAATAAGAAATGGTAGCTTGGATCCATGAAGGAATAAAACTCTAAACCGAAGAGTAAAAAAGGTACAGACTAAGATGTGGAGGAAACTAGGCATGCCCACTCTTGTCATAACCAGAAACAAAGGGAATTAAGTGTTTGGCATCAAGGCAAACATCTCTAGATTCAAAGGAAAGCATTGATTATGGAATATAAGGAAAAATGTATTTGAACTCAAAAAGATGGTATTGATTAATGAAGAAGAATAGGATTAATAAATAGGATAGTTCATGGAGAATTCGATTTCTCGTGCCTATGTATTCTTACAGTGCAATGAGAAAGTCAAAGCTTTCGTAGCTCAGCCCACTAGGGCTGACAACAAGATGATTGAGGCAAAAGAAATGATTTATTGATAATGGAATGCTAAGAGTGCTTGAGAGTTGTCTGATAAGAATCACACTAAATTCTATGAATGAGGGTGAATGCTTTGAATAGCCAGGGCCTACGCCTTGTACACAAAGTCACTATAGACAAGGGTATGAGAAACTCTGTCTTATCATTCCTCATTACTTAAGGCTCGTGGCGTATGGTTTTTATCATATCTGACAAGTTGTTGGATAAGAATCCTCATTGTTGCTCCTTGAGTTGATGTTGCTCTATATTAAAGAGACTTGGCATTTTGTTTGATTCACATTGTATTAAAATCTATGAATAAGGGTGAATACTTTGAATAGCTAGGGTCTACGCCCCGTACACAAAGTCACTCTAGACAAGGGTCGGAGAAACTCCATCTCACCATTCCTTATTACTTAAGTCTCGTAACATACAATTTGAATCGTAGTTACCAAGTGTTAACCTTTGATGTATCTTGTATAATCCCCTGCTTGGTATGACTGAGATGCCTTGTATGAAAGACTGGACTTGAAGCTTCAAGATCCACAACATTAGAAATAGTCCTATCAAATGATCAAGGGACTTTTGATTACTTTAATGGAGTGTGGGATTATACATGATCAAAGGATTTAGTTAATCAAAATTGCTTTTGATCAACTTGAATCAGAGGGTTTGAATTAGCTTGAAAATGACTTATTAATCTAATCTAAAGGTTAAAGTATTCACAAACTATTCCTAGGGGAGCATGTCATATTAATCAAAAACTTGATTGAAATGATCTAATATTCTAAGTCAAAGATTATTCCTAAAGGAGCATGCATTTATATGGCATGAACAACAAAATAAACTCCTAAGGGCGAAATGGTCATTTCACAAGGATATTGATATTGCATTAATCTCTACTCATGAAAATACTAATTAAAATCAATTATATCTAACTATCCTAGTATTCTAACATTCTAGAAAATTATCTAATTATCTAATTAATTTCTAATTTTCTAAATCTAATTAACTAATCAAATTATATATTTCTAACATCTAAAATTCTATTTAATTATTTAATAATTAAGAATTAAATCCAAATTACACTAATCTAATCTAATTCTAATATTTGCATTAAGAGTGAATTAATTATCTAAAATATGTAACCAAAAAAAAACCAAGCAAGTATAAACTAGAGGGTCCATTAAGCAAAAACACAGTGTGCACACTATGGCCTCATGCGCCTGGGCCAAGTCAATCCCATTTTTATGTACACATAATTAGGGAGGGGGTGTGCTAGTAGGCACACACAATATTCAACGCATTGTTATAAAGCCCAAACAATAGGCCCATTCTGGAATCTGCACGTGGGCACATGGAAGCGGATGAGGCCAAACAAGTGATATACCCATCAATAAATAACTCAATGCACACGTGGATTTACATAAAAGAATATGCATTAACGGGTCCACCTTTGCTATTCCTACATCATTTCTTACACCAAATACTTACACCGTATACACTGTTTACCGTATTTATACGGTGAACAGTGTATTTTAAAATAAAATAATATTTTTATAAACTGTATTTTTGAACAGTATATGAATAGTACGTGAACAGTATATGAATAGTACACGTGAACAGTGTCTATGAACAGTGATTTAAAATAGTGTAAAAAATTGGTTAATTAAATGTAAAAAATTGGTTAATGAAGTGACGAAGTTGTTTAATGAACGTCCAGAAATAATTTTGAATAGCAATCAAAATTGGTTAATACAAATTATAAAGTTGGTTAAAAATATTATGAAATTGGTTAATAAATATTTACATAATAAAAAATAATATTAAAAAATAATATTTTTTATATATATTTTTTTAAATAATATATTATTATAATATTCTATTGTTCACCGTACGGATTAACAATAAAATATGGGTGTAGGTGTAGAATTAAGTGTATGAATAACATTTTTTCTAACTGGTCTATGCAATTAAGGCGTGTGCATTAATCAACGCATTAAATGCGCAATGTTCATAAGGAGTAGCAGTTGGCACGCTTATTATTGCCTTTAAACCAGTCAACAAAAATAAAAAGGAACATAAAAGATAATCAATGCACGTGGGAAGAGAGAGAAAGATAGGTTTAAACGGATTGAAACGTGGAACACACATTCCTCTCTCACCTCCAATCAACTCAGTTATCCCACCGTTACCTCCCCGCCGTGCCGGTGGTCGCCTCCGGCGGCAGAGGCACTCTTAAACACCAGTCAAGAACCACATCTAAACCATCTCTACACCCTGAGTCTGAAAACACAAGTGGAGTCTCCTAATTCTCCCTGACTTCCTCAAATCGAAAAGAAAGAGCTAAAAACCCTAACTGATAAAATGTGAAATTAAATCCTCACCACCCGGAATCAATTCCACCTAGGTGAGGGCTTAGATTCCCAACGCCGAACCCTACATTCTTATAACAAGAATGAATCAAAAAGAGTCGTAAATTGGATACTCACCGGCAACGAAGACGCAGTGGCACCGGAGTCAGGTAAATCTCTTCTCCCTATTTTTTGCTCTTCTGCAACCTTTCGTTCTTCTTCTTCAATCTTCTACCTTCTGTTCTTCTTCTTTGATTCTGTTCATTGTATTGAGTGTGAACCGTGATACGAAAGAGAGGCTGGGAGAGTAATGATCGGTCTCAGGTCGTGCGTGTTGAAGCTTGCGTGTTGAAGCTTCAAGGCGCAGCTTTAATGGCCTCATAAATGGAGCTCTGAGTGAGGGTTAAAGAGAGAAGAATTGCAGGAAAAATGAGAGTGAGAGAGAAACGATTGGGTGCCAAAAAAAATCGATACTTTGAATCGATGCTTGGAAATGATATATAGTGAAGGTTGCAACTGATTCAGTCAAACTGTTAACTCACTGAGTGGACAATTCCTTTTCCTGTTGAATGTGTTAGTTGGTTAAGTTGGTTAACTAATGTTATGACCGACAACCGTAGGTGAAGCTAAATGAATCAACATGGAGTTTCTTGCACAAAAGGAGACCTGCTGAACTGGTAATACATTGCTTTGACTACAACTTTTGTTAGCTTGGTATGGGGCTGATTTTGTTTGTTGCGTGGTACACTATTATCCTTCATTTTGGCAATATCATCTTGATATTGAAGCTTGTAATCACAAGACGACTCAAAGTGAAAAGGTTCAGCATTCATTACATTGCAATCATCAGATGCAAATCATGTTTCTGAATCTTGTTTTGAGGAAGAACCTACTAAGTATGTTTCCTGATAAAAAAATTGAACGTGCATTTGGAAGCTGCTGTCACATGGATTTTTAAAATTACTTTTGCCATCAAGAAGAAAACTCTGGGGCTCCCAAAGCATTCATTTTTTCTGGCACATTTCCAGGAGGTAAAGCCTCAGAAGATTCATAATAGGAAAAGAGAGAAGCATGAGCTCCTTTCCAGCAAGGTGAGTCTGGATTTGGCAGAAGATGTTGAAATTCAAGTCTTTCTTTATTTTTATAATCCACAATATCTTCTGAATCATTCATGTCTGAAACCATTGCATTGTTTGATGAGATAGGTTTGCTGCTATATTCACACGGAGATTTAAACCAAAGAAAGAAGCAACCTTCTTTATATCATGGATTTTTGTGTGTCCAAAGCCTCCATCTAGAACAAAATGCCAAGGCTTAAATCTGTACCTGACCCTTTTATTGTTTATCTTGCTGACCCATGTGTTTGTCACATACGTCAATATATGAAAAGTGACGGTCCCCTGAACCTACAGCTAATTTCAAAGGGAGCTCATGATGAGTCTCTAGAGACAATGAAGGAGATTGCAAAACTGATGTATATGAAATTAGTTTGTCAATAACTTGTGTATGGTTTGTAATTTTGCTTCAAATGGAATGAATATGGTTGTAATTTTGTAAATGGTTTATGATTTGAATGTGAATTGTTTTGGTTTAATGTAATTGAAAGGTTGTGATGTTTGAATGAAAATATGAATCGGAGGAAGTGTGTATGTAGTTATGAATATGGTACTTGGATGCTTGAATATGTATGACATTGATTTATGGAATGAATTGAAATATTTGAATGTGAATTTTGTAGGTTCTTGCATTTGGCATGGATATTTGAGAATCAAGGCGTAAAGGTCAAAAAGGCTTAAGGGCTTTAGGGAAGAAGGGTTGACTTTGGTCAACTTGTTGACTAAAAAGTCAATAGTTGACTAAAGTCAACTGTAGGTTAGAAACTAGGGTCTTATATTGTGATGTATATGTAAGGACTTGTGTAAATGATCTGATGAATGTAATGTAAAAGTGATTTTGAATGAATGAATACTTAGTTTAAACGAAACAATGGTTTATGTTCAATTGCTAGGAAATAATGAGTTAACCTCAACTTAATGGACTACAATGCAAAGATGAACCACTAATGAATGACCTAACATGGGTTAAGAATCTCAATGGACCAAAGGCAACCAAATACCAAAAATACCAATGCACTAAATGCAAGCATGAAATCCAGAACCAATTGAAACAAACCAATGACTAAGGTTTATTAGTCACAGTTCAAAGTCAAGCAATAATCAAGACCTCAAACCAAGGAATAGTCAATGCAAACAATCTATCAATGCCATGAACCAACTTAGGGTTTCTAATCACAAGGTTTACCAACTCCAAGATCAAAGATTAGGGCTTGGATGAAATGGATACCAAGATACGATTTCCAAGACCTTAAGCATCTCGCAACTAGGGTCTTGGGGAATCCCAAATCCAAAAGTCAACCAAGTAAAGCACCTGAGTACCAACTATCCCTGACTAGGGTCTCAAACCAAACATCAAGCTCCTCAAGCAACATATCAAACCATGGGCCCATAATTAGGGTTTGAATCCCCTGAAGAATACCATAATAAAACTTTGTTGAATTCAAGCTTCAAAGAGATTAAGCCACTAGGGTTTTCCATCCCTTATGATCAGATGAATATCCAAGCCAAACCTCTAGGGTTTCATCCATTCCAAAGCCCTAGCTTTGCAAGCCAGGAACTTTAAATCCACAATGATCAACCATTAGATATGAACGAATGATTGATGTATATGCATGAAAAATGAGGGTATGTAAATGATTCTCAAGTTAAGTGTTGAATGAAAAGATGAAAAGGGGAGGGCAAATTTTGGGGTACAACAACTACCCCTATTTAATTATCTTGAACCTGAATATAAGAATTACGGAAGCTTTTTAGGTATTCAAGGTAGAAGAGGACTAAATACTAATGTATCCGAAAATTTTCCCATTGGGAATGGTCATATGAGACATGGATTAACAACTTAATCCTTATGAAAAATTTGATATTCCTTGGGGAAACTGCAAATGGGGAGTATAATATGCATGTTACATGATGTATGCTTTATTTTCATGATGCATGAGTGTTTCGTATGGTCAGGAGAATATCGTTCACGGGGTATGGTTTCTGGCATGGAGGGAACTCTGACTCATCACTGTTTATACCAAATAAGCTGGTTTTGTGAGAACATGGTGTGTTAACACTGCTGTAAGGGATCCACCTGATCCTGCTGGAGAGCACAAAGATATATGATCTAACCGGGCAGTTATCAAGATAAATGCAAATGTTCAAGCAAGACTTTCAAACTACCGATTATCTTTTTAAGTTTCTTAGGAGGTCACAACAATGCATAAAGTTTTCTTTTAATGTAGCTTTTATTATTCCCCAAAATTTTTGAAGCATTATGTGATTAAAATAAATCAATTATTTTGCAAACAAAGTATAGGAGAAATGAAAAGCATTTGACAAAAGAAACTTAATTTTATTGATTATAAACAAAATGTGTACATATGGTGTGTACAAGGATCCAAATATCCTTAAAGAGTATGTTGCAAAAATTGAAAAATAAAAGAAATGGCAATGGGAAATATTTTTGTATTTTTCCATTGATTACAACATAGGTCGTCATCCACTGTAGGATCTGAACTCCAACACTTTGCTTCGATTAACGATGATTGAATCGATCTTTGGCCGTCTGAGGTCTAGCTTATAGCGAAGTAGGCTCAAGGAACATAGTCAAATGCCTTTATCCCTAACTTTTTCCTGGACATTTTCTATTTTTTTCGTCCACCGGGATGCTCATTTTTGCCTAAGTCGCCCTTTCGGGTTTTCGACTAAGCGAGCTTTATATTTTTTATTTGATCCTTAACTGTTGCATGGAAAATTCATTTTTTGGTCCACCGGGATAGCCATTTTGCCTAGATTGATCTTGTGAGAATCCATCTAGCGGAATTTTATTATCATTTCTTTTTAGGCATAATATTTTTTGATTATGTTTGCATTCACTGGCGACGAAAATTTTTCCCCATCCATTGTTATGAGGATTAGGGCTCCACATGAGGAAGCCTTCTTAACGATAAAATGTCCTTCGTAATTGGGAGTCCATTTGCACTGAGGGTCCGGGTGAATAGCAGAATACTTTTTGAGCACGAGTTCTTCTGAGCGATACTCATGAGGAAAAACTTTCTTATCAAAAGCTTGTTTGAGGCGTCTTTGGTACAACTGACCATGACATACATTCGTCAAACGCTTTTCTTCAATCAGATTCAACTGATCACGCTGAGATTGGACCCATTCGACTTGATCAAGGTCAACCTCCATGATAACCCTGAGTGAAGGAATCTCAACTTCAATTGATAAAATAGACTTTATCCCATACACTAATGAGTATGGAGTTTCCCTAATAGATGTACAAACCGAAGTCCTGTAACCGTGCAGAGCAAAAGGTAACATCTCATGCCAATCCTTATATGTTTTGACCATTTTCTGGATAATTCTCTTGATGTTCTTATTAGTTGCTTCTATGGCACCATTCATCTTGGGACGATATGGTGAAGAGTTGTGGTGCTCGATCTTAAACTCTTTGCACAACTTCTTTATCATCTTGTTGTTGAGGTTACTGGCATTGCCAGTGATGATCTTGCTAGGAATTCCGTAGAGACAAATTATCTCTTTCTTGATAAACCGAGTAACAACTTGTCGAGTGACATTAGCATATGAAGCAGCTTCAATTCTCTTCATGAAGTAATCAATAACAACTAGGATGAACCGATGACCATTGGAAACTTTAGGTTGTATCATCCCAATCATATCAATACCCCACATAGAAAAGGTCCATGGAGACGTCAGAACATTCAACGGAGTTGGTGGCACAAAGGTATTGTCACCATATATTTGACACTTGTGGCATCTTTTAACAAAGTTGTAACAATCAACCTCCATTGTTGTCCAATAATACCCAACCCGAAAGATCTTCTTGGCTATAGTAGGACCTTTTGTATATACACCTTCGCAACCTTCATGTATGGACTTTATGATCATGCTAGCTTCGTGTCTATCCACGCATCTGAGCAGCACACAATCATAATTCCTTTTGTATAACACATGACCGTTTAAGAAAAACTTGGAAAAAAGTCTTCTCAAGGCCTACTTATCAGTAATAGATATACCCTCGGGATATTGTTGTTTCTCTAGAAATGTCTTTATGTCATAGAACCAGGGCTTATCATCAGGATCTGCCTCGATTGCTAAATAATATGCTGGTTCATCCAAGTGGTCGATATGGATAGCTGGTGCTTCATTCTTCCACTTGACTTTAAACATATATTCCAACGTAGCTAGAGTGTCTGCTAACTGATTCTATTCCCTAGCAATAAGATGAAAAGAGATTTCATTAAAGTAGGGTATCCGTTTTCTAATATGCTCTTTATAAGGTATCAACTTGCTATCCCGAGTTTCCCAATCACCTTTTACCTGACTGATTAACAGAGTCGAATTTCCATATACCTCAAGAATCTTGATCCTTAAGTCAATGGTCTCCTCCATACCATAGATACATGCCTCATATTCTTCCATATTGTTGGTGCAGTCAAAGCATAATCTAGCGGTAAACGGAAGGTGGAAGCCAGTTGGAGAAGTAATAATTGTGTCGATTCAATAACCACGAGCATTGAAAGCACCATCGAACACGAGCGTCCATTGCGATCCTGGTTCGGGGCATGGAATAGAGAAATCTCTAATAAATATGATGTCTTCATTTGGAAAGTCAAACCTCAACGGTTGATAACCCTCCACAGGTAAATGAGCAAGATAGTCAGACAAAATACTCCCCTTTATTGCTTTCTAAGTCACATACTGGATATCATATTTGGTTAACAACATTTGCTACCGAGAAATTCTACCAGTGACAATAAGCTTTTCAAATATATACTTTATTGGATCCATTTTGGATATTAATAAAGTGGTATGGTAAACCATGTACTGTCTCAGGCGTCGAGCAGCCCAAGCCAAAGCACAACAAGTCTTCTCCAAAAGTGAGTATCTGGTCTCACATTCAGTGAATTTCTTGCTAAGATAGTATATTGCATGTTCTTTCTTGCCTTTGTCATCATGCTGACCTAAAACACAGCCCATAGATTCATCGAGTACCGTGAGGTAAATAATAAGAGGCCTACCAGGAACTAGTGGTATGGGGATTGGTGGTTCTTGCAAATACTTTTTTATTTTGTCAAATGCCATTTAACAATCATTATTCCACACAATCGATTGATTCTTCCTTAACAATTTGAAGATTGGTTCGCAGGTAGCTGTTAGATGTGATATGAATATGGAAATATAGTTGAGTCGACCAAGGAAACCTCATACTTCTTTTTCTGTTCGGGGAGGTGGCATATCTTGGATGGCATGAACTTTGTCGGGATCAACCTTAATACCTTTTTGACTGACTATGAAATCCAATAGTTTACTAGATCGGACCTCAAAAGTGCACTTTGTTGGATTCAAACACAACTTGAGCTTCCGGAGCCTAGAAAACAATTTCATCAGATGTTCCAAATGATCATCTTCAGTTCTGGATTTGGCAATCATGTCGTCCACATAAAACTCAATCTCTTCATGAATTATATCGTGAAAGAGGGTTACCATGGCATGTTGATATGTTACCCCTACATTCTTCAAGCCGGACGACATTACTATATAACAGTAAGTTCCCCAATGTATGATGAAAGTTGTCTTCTCCATATCATGACACGACATCTTTATATGGTTATACTCTGAGAAACCATCCATGAAGGAAAAGACGCAAAACTGAGTTGTATTATCAACTAAAACATCAATATGAGGCAAAGGGAAATCATACTTTGGACTCGCTTTATTGAGGTCTCAGTAATCTACACACATTCTGACTTTGTCGTCCTTCTTCAGAACTAGAACAATTGCTTTGGAAACCTGCACTGCTGAACTTGACAGGATTGAACTTTTGCTTCCTAGGACTTACTTTGCAAGCTGAGGGACAATATCCAATACTGAATTTGTCGTGCTTCTCTGCCACATTGACAACTTGACCCCAACCGGCTAACAGACATTTCTTCAGAGTTTGCTTGGCGGTTCTGGTCGAAGATAGGATGGTGGAAGATGACTGATCATGATTAGAAGTAGCTGAACTGACCTCTTCAAATTCTAAACAGTGGATTGGAATTTCAACGACCTCTTCATTTGTTTCGACATATCTGAAAGAAGAAAGCTCACTAACCAAAAGGTCTTCTTCACCATATACTATAATTCTAAACTGTGGATTGGAATTTCAACGACCTCTTCATTTGTTTCGACATATCTGAAAGAAGAAAGCTCACTAACCAAAAGGTCTTCTTCACCATATACTATAACCAACTTGTCATCGATCAGGAATTTCAAACTTTGGTGCAGTGTAGAAGTGACTGTTCCATCAGCATAAATCCAAGGTCTACCCAACAAAACAATTGTAGGCCGGATTGATGTCCATGACTTGGAAGGTGATAGTGAATTTATGAGGTCCCACACAAATGGGTATATCTACTTCGACAATAACCTGCCTTCTAGAGCCATCAAAAGATCTAACAATCAAAGCACTAGTCCTCATCTTAGGCCCCTTAAATTGTAACTGACTCAATTTAACTTTTGGCATTACATTAAGCGAGGAACTAGTATCAACAAGAACTCGAGATAGCAGGGATTCTGTACACGTGAATGAAATATGTAATGCCTTATTGTGGGCATTTCCCTCAGGAGGTAATTCTGCTTCATTAAACCCTAAGTACCTGCTGGCGGTGATATTTGCAACCACATCGTCAAATTGATCGACCGTGATATCCTGCATCACGTGAGCAGTATTCAGAACTTTCAGCAATGCCTTACAGTGAGCCTCAGAACTCAAGAGTAAAGATAGTATGGAGATTTTGGAGGAAGTCTGACCCAACTAATCAACAATTTTGAAGTTACTCTTCTTGATCAATTTGAGGAATTGTTAGCCTTACTTAAAAAAGATACCTTTCTTGGGACTTTCAACCTATTCATCTTCATTCATAAGCCCTTTTCCTTGGAAGTTTCAGATTCTGCACCTTTATCAGGAATAGTCTTTGTTACAACTGGAACAGTTGTCACGATCAGAGTGGCGGGTACATATTGAAGGTAGAGAAAAACAAGAAAGGGGGGTTTGAATTGTTTTCACAGGAATTAAAAGATTTTTACAACCACACACACACAGAATAAATACTAACAACACAAACAATTTATCCTGGTTCGCTTTAAATTCAAAGCTACTCCAGTCTACCCGACCATGGTGATGTCGCCTTCAACAAGGACTTAATCCACTAATCTTAACAGATTACAAAGTTCGTCTAAGAGTTCAATAACCTCTTATCCCTCTCAAGTCTACAGACCTAAACAAGTCACTTGAGGAATCAAAAAGCAATTATAAGAATTACAAAGTGTTTTGCTAGATGCTTCTAGATAAGCAGTATAAACACAATTTTAGAATAGGAAAGATAACCATACAATATTGAGCAACAACTCTTGTATGGAAACTATTTCTTATGACAACAGTGGTGAATGAACAATCAGAGTATGATAATGTTGTCGTCTTCTGAGAGGGTTCCCTCTTTCTCTTCAAGAAATTATGAGAATGATTTGGGAGCCAATCCGTGCTGAATCTAGAGATGTCGTAGCTTTGAGCTTCCAGATCTTGCAGATAACATGTTATACCTTTTGGAGGATCAATCTTGGTGAAGAGGTACATCTCATTCACCTTCTCTCTTTTGTCCTTCAGTTTATCCCAGAAGGTGTTTCTGGTGGGTTTGGCAAGGACCTTGTCAATTAGTCCCATACACTTCAGATTCCTCCCATTGAGGGGCTTCCCAACATCCACTGTGATGTCTTCCATCAGATTCAACTGAATGAGATGATCCACCAGACCACTCTCAATCAAAACATTTGAACTCAACCTGCCCTGAGGGATGTAGTTCCTTGGCTTCATGTTGTTTATGGTATCTCTAATAGAGTCTCTTAGTTATTTGAAGAGAAGAGATGGTAGGATGAGCTTCAGACCCTTGTGCAGACAGTAGATGATGCACTTCTGATATGTGTTGACGTAGTCAGAAGAGATGGATGATGGACGGTGGTTGATGCATCCTAGAATTATGTTGAGCCACACCCTTAGATTCTTGTGGAGCTCTTGATTCTTAGAGGATGTTCGTTCTTCAGGGTTATGGGAAAAGATGGTAGGGATAATTTCCTGGGACATGTAATTAGCCATAGGAATACTGTTGTAAATTCTTCTGCCCCTAGCCTTTTCCATGTTCAGAAGTGCAACAATAGACTTCTTAGTTATTACTATCTTGATACCCAGAACGTGAGAGACGATGTAGTGATCATCACAGTCAGCAAATCTCCAAAATTCTTTCACCAGATTTGTGTTGATAGGGCCATAGAGACGGTTGAAGTAGATGAGCAAACCCTGATTCTTCAATTCTAGTGTTAGATTCATACCATTGTCTTTGAGGTTTTCAAAGTCCACCAACAACTCACACAAAACTTCCAGTTGTTCAAGTGGTGTTGATAGGTTGATGTGGGTTGGACGATCAAGAACATGGGGTTCTTAATAAGAGGTTTTTGTTTAAAGAGTAGTAGTGGATGCGACTTGTTGTGGGGATTCAACCTGTTGTTATGGGGAATTCATCTCTTGAAAGAACTCAAAGACTTGTTGTTCTTGAGCATTCATGATGAAGTTGCAGAGAAAAAGATGAAGAGAAGTTGCAGAGAAAAGTTGGAGGTTTAAGTTTTTGTAGGTAGTGAAAAGTGAAAATGTGAAAGTGGGAGTCATGGGAGTATATAAACAAAATAAAAATATTGCACAAAGAAACGGTAACTTGAGAAGGAACACAAAATTAATTGTTTCTAAAACCGAGTTTTGAGAATCATGGAAAAAATTAAATACAACTAATGATGAGATTCTAATCTCAAGATTTGTACACTGCTCGAGGGGATCTCAACTGTTTGGCCCTTGACTTCTGAGCTAGACAGGTGTCTAGAAGAGCCAGAGCCACACGTTTGAGAGACCACGTGTTGATGTATCCAGAGTCAAGAATACCAAAAGCTTTTTTATTAGAGAATTTTATGATAAAGATATCTTCTAACTTGTAGAAGTGTTAGAATCAGAATCAGATAAACATCATATGCTTGAGTCAGAGTCTAATTTTACATTAGAGATGAGAAACACAGGTTTAGAGTCATTCTGGGCTATCTGCCATATTTAAAATTTTCAGAATGAAGATACATCTATCTTCAATTAAGGGTTTCGTAAAGATATCAGCCCATTGATGATCTATATCTATAAATTTTAAAGAAATTGTCCCTTTCTTAACATAATCTCTAATAAAGTGGTGTTTAATTTCTATGTGCTTCGCTCTAGAATGTAAAATTGGATTCTTACTTAAGAAAATAACAACAGTATTATCACAAAAGATAGGAATGTTACTCTCTTAGATCTGAAAGTCCTCAAGCTGATTCTTCATCCAGAGCATCTGGGTGCTGTAAAGTGAAGCTGAGATATATTCTGCTTCTGCAATTGATAATGCAATGGTTGATTGTCTTTTTCTTGCCCGTGAGATGAGGTTTCCTCCCAGAAACTGACAGTTCCCAGATGTGCTTTTGTGTTCTAACCTATCTCCATCATAATCTGCATCATAATTACCAGAAATCATGTACTATGATGTTTTCTTATACATCAAGCCAAGATTAGGTGTTCCTTTCAGATACCTAAGGATTCTCTTAACATCAGTTAAGTGAGATTCCCTTGGATTTGAATGAGATCTAACACACAAACATACGCTGAATAATATATCAGGACGAGAAGAAGTCAGATAAAGGAGAAAGCCTATCATACCACGATAGAGTTTTTGAAAAACCTGTTGACTTACCTCTTCTTTCTCTAGAGTGCAAGTAGGATGCATGAGAGTCTTGGCTGGCTAGCTTTCTGACATGTCAAATTTCTCCAGAAGATCTTTTATGTATTTGCTTTGATAGACATACGTGGCTTCTGATGTTTGAATGATTTGAATGCCCAGAAAGAACTTTAGTTCTTACATTAGGCTCATCTCAAATTCTGCTTGCATTAACTCAGAAAATTCTTGGCAAATAGAGGGGTTAGCATAACCAAATATTTTATCATCAACATAAATCTGACAAATCATAAGATCGCTTATGCTGTTTTTGCAAAAGAGAGTGGAGCCCACTTTGCCTCTGATAAAATCATTTTCCAGAAGAAATGAACTAAATATTTCATACCAAGCTCTAGGAGCTTGTTTTAGACCGTAAAGATATTTCTTAAGTTTGAAAACATGTTCTGGAAGTTTTGAATTTTCAAAACCAGGAGGTTGACAAACATACAATTCTTCAGAATTGTAACCATTCAGAAACGCACATTTGACATCCATTTGATATAACTTAATAAAATAATTAACATCAAAAGATACAAGGAGGCAGATAAATTCTAACCTCGTGACTGGAGCAAAGGTTTCATTATAGTCAATTCCTTCTTGTTGACTATAACCTTATGCCACTAGTCGTGCTTTGTTCCTGACGACATCACCCTTTTTATTTAGCTTGTTTCTGTAAACCCATTTAGTTCCAATCACATGGGTTCCCTTGGGTCTTGGTACAAGATCCCAAATGTCATTTCTGGAAAACTAATTAAGTTTTTCTTTCATTGCCAGAATCCATTCTTTATCTTAAAGATCTTCTTCACCGATGTTGGCTCTATCAGAGATACTAGTCCCAGAAGTGTTTCTTCAGAAACTTTGAATGTTGATCTTGTTCTGACAGGTTTGTCCTTGTTTCCCAGAATGAGTTCTTCATGAACATTCTGCCTATTTCTTTGTCTTTTCTGATTGATTTGTGTTCAGGCGCTTCTGAAGTTCCTCTTTCTACTTCTTCAGAACCATTTGTCTTTTCGTCAGAGCCTGCAAGTGTGATCTCCAAATCTGCAAATTTCTCAACTAGCTTTGACTTTTCAGAGTCAAGCTTGTCATAAAATCTGACATGAATTGATTCCTCCATAATTTGTGTTTCTGTATTATATACTCGATATCCTTTAGAACGTTCTGAGCATCCCAACATAATACACTTTTGTGCCTTAGAGTCAAACTTGTTCAGATTGTCTTTAGTGTTCAAAATAAAACAAGAGCACCCAAAAGGATGAAAATAATCAATGTTGGGTTTTCTTCCCTTGCACAGTTCATAAGGTGTCTTCTCCAGAATAGGTCTGAGGGAGATTCTATTATGAACGCAACATGTTGTATTCACAGCTTCTGCCCAGAAGTGCTTAGCCACATTAGTCTCATTGATCATGGCTCTGGCCATTTCTTGAAGAGTCCTATTCTTCTTTTCTACAACACCATTTTATTGTGGAGTTCTAGGATATGAGAAATCATGGGATATTCCATTAGAGTAAAAAAGTTCTTCAAAAATTTTGTTTTCAAATTCTCCACCATGATCACTTCTTACTCTGATAATCTTAGACTCATATTCATTTTGCACTTTTGAGCAGAAACTGGTGAACACAGAATGTGACTCATTCTTGTGCCTTAATAATTTCACCCATGTCCAACGATTGTAGTCATAAATAATGACAAGTCCATACTTTTTACAATTTACTGACACTGTCTTAACAGGTTCAAAAAGATCAACGTGTAGAAGTTCCAGAGATCTGGAGATGGAAACAACATTTTTGGTTTTGAAAGTGGTTTTAAAAAATTTCCCTTTCTGACATGCTTCACAAAGAGCATCTGAAGAAAACATCAACTTAGGCAAGCCTCTGACTAACTCAAGTTTATTTAGCTGAAAAATCCTCCTCAAGCTAATGTGACCCTAGCGTTTATTCCATACCAATTGCTCTTCATTAATAGACATCAAGCATTTCACGTTTTGGTTTTTCAAATCTGAATGTTTTATTTTATAAATGTTGTTTTTCCTCTTTCCAGTGAAAAGGACTGTGTCATTTTTCTGATTGACAGCCTTGCACATTTTTAGATTGAAAATAATATCATAACCGTTATCACTTAATTGACTTATGGATAACAAATTATGTATTAATCCCTCAACATAAAGAACATCAGAACTAGAGGGAAGAGATTTGTTACCAACTGTTCTAGATCCTCTAATTCTTCCTTTATGATTTATACCAAAGCCTACGAATCCAACATCTTTAAGTTCCAGGTCTTGAAACATATGCTTTCTTCCCGTAATATGTTGCGAGCATCTAGAGTCCAGGTACCATGACTGGTGTTTTAACTTTGCTGCATAGGGTATCTACAACATACACTATTTTATCTTTTGGTACCCAAAATATTTTGGGTCCTTTAGGATTAGTTTCCCCAAAGTTTCTGAAAACTTTGGGTTTTCTAGTGTTACTGAAATTTTGTGTCTATGCCGGTGTATAATGGTAAGAAAAAGGAGAGTTTGGTTTGTTTTCTATAGAAGGTTTCTGATCATTGTCATCATAGTCATAACCAATTCCTCCTTTTCTATTATGACTTACACCATAGATCATAGAAGCCATTTTGCTTCTATCTAGGCTGTTGTTCAGAAATTTCTGAAAGGCTTTATCATATTTGTATATGATAGTGTCAGAAGTAGACGGAGCTTTAGAAAAAGTTTCCTCAAGTTTTGAACATTTCTTAGTTGAAAAATCTTTTTCTCTTTCAAGAATAAAATTATTTACTTTGAGTTCAGAAACTTATTTCTCAAGCTTGTCACACTCTTCAACAGTCTCTTCATGAACCTTTTTCAGGTTCTTGATTTTTTGTCGAAGCTTTTGATACAAGCTCAAAGATTATGACAAACAAGATTCAAGATCAAAATGAGAAAAGTCAGAGAATACCTCTTCATAGTCAAACTCTATTTCAGATGAACTTTCAAAGGTAGTGGCCATGAATGCTACGTTTGCTTGCTCCTCTTCAGAACCAGATTCTTGAGCTTTAGATTTAGAGTCATCCCATGTTTCCATGAGCCCTTTCTTCTTTACTTTGAATGAGTTCTTCTTGAAGCTTTCTTTTCTGGAGATATCCTTCTTTAGCTTTGGGCAATCATATATGTAGTGTCCAGGATCTTTGCATTCATAAAATGTTACTTCCTTATTGGGTTTGTCTCTGGAGGTTGAATCTGGTCGACCTCCCTTCTGTTTGGGCCTTCTGAAGTTGTTTTATCTCTTTCTCCAAAGCTGTTTGATTATTCTAGAAAGAAGAGATCATTTTTCTTCATCATCAAAATCTTCATTCTCAAAGTCATCAGCTTCTTCCTCTTCAGCTTGAAAGGCTTTGTTTCTTTCTAGATTTCTTCTTTCTGGTCTTGAATTTAGAGAAACAAATTTTCTTTTCTTCTAAGGTTCATCTTCTTCTAGCTCTATTTCATGACTTCTGAGAGAGCTGTTAAGTTTTTCAAGACTTATGCTGTTCAAATCCTTGGACAACTTCAGAGCAATAACCATAGGTCTCCACATCTTGGGAAGGCTTCTGATTATCTTCTTGACGTGATCTGCTGTAGTATATCCTTTGTCCAGAACCTTGAGTCCTACAACCAAGGTTTGGAATCTTGAGAACATCACTTCAGCAACTTCATCATCATCCATTTTAAATGCTTCATACTTCTGGATTAAGGCCAGAGCCTTAGTCTCTTTCACTTGGTTGTTGCCTTCGTGCGTCATTTACAAGCAATCAAAAATATCTTTGGTTGTATCCTTGTTGGTTATCTTCTCGTACTCGTTGTCGGAAATAACGTTTAGCAGAATGTTTCTATCTTTATGGTGATTCTTGAAATCACGCTTCTGATCGTCTCTCATTCTGCTTCTTAGAATAGGAATACCAATTACAGAGATGGGTAGCTCATAACCATTTGTAACCATAGCCCAGAGATCAGCATCGTAGCCTAGGAAGAAATTCTCAATTCCGTCCTTCCAGTAGTCAAAATTTTCTCCATAAAAAACTGCAGATTTTGCATTGTATCTATCTATTTCATTTGTGTTGGCCATGAAGTTTTTCTCACCCTGGATCTCTCTACACGATTAAGTGTTTGATTCAAAAATCAATAACAGAGCCAAAGCTCTGATACCAATTGAAGGTAGAGAAAAACAAGAAAAAGGGGTTTGAATTGTTTTCACAGGAATTAAAAGATTTTTGCAACAACACACACAGAGAATAAATACTAACAGCACAAACGATTTATCCTGGTTTGCTTAAAATTCAAAGCTACTCCAGTCCACCCGACCAAGGTGATTTCTCTTTCAACAAGGACTTAATCCAATAATCTTAACAAATTACAAAGTTCGTCTAAGAGTTCAACAACCTCTTAGCCCTCTCAAGTCTACAGACCTAAACAAGTCACTTGAGGAATCAAAAGCAATTATAAGAATTACAAAGTGTTTCGCTAAATGCTTCTAGATAAGCAGTATAGATCCAATTTTAGAACAGTGAAAGATAACCATACAATATTGAGCAACAACTCTTGTATGGAAACTATTTCTTATGACAACAGTGGTGAATGAATAATCAGAGTATGATAATGTTGTTGTATTAGAGTTGTGTGTTTTAGCAAGTTGTGAAGAGGCCATTATATACCTCTTGAGATGATACCATTGGTAGAAATAAAGATTTCGTGCCATCCGTGGGAGTTAAATGTAGTAAATTCCTTGTCCTTTCCATAGAAGACTAGGAGCATAATCAAGTGTTTCCTTAAAAAGATTGTACTGCAATTTGAATGCTTCCAACTTAAGTTTCTGACCAGGTGACATCTGATAGTTTGTTTTTGAGCATGTGTCGGAGTAAGTTGAGCATGATAAGAGTGTTCAGAGTTGGAGTCTTTAGATATTGTTCTTAGAATCAGATCATCAGAGCTTAAACTTCAGAGTCAGATTTTTCATGTGATTGCTCCTCAAATGCATCCTGTTCAGGGTTAGATGTGATTTCTTTTTGTGTTGGTACAAAGCTTCTGGACTAATTCAGATGCCATATATTCGTTTCCTAATAATCATAGGGTGAGTTATCAGAGTCATTTTAACTTAGAATCCTTCACACTTAAGAAATCTGTTAGGGTACCAAATTGTTCCATTCTTTGTTATCATCAAAACATAGAGATATATTGCAGATTCAAAATCTTGTTCTAACAGTCGTCTTCTAAGAGGGTTCCCCATTTCTCTTCAAGAAGTTAGGAGGATGTATGGGATCCAATCTATGCTGAATCCAGAGATATCGTAGCCTTGAGCTTCCAGATCTGGAAGATAAGATGCTATAACTCCTAGAGGATCAATCTTGGTAAAGTGGTACATCTCATTCGCCTTCTCTCTTTTGTACTTCAGTTCATCCCAGGAGGTGTTTCTGGTGGGTTTGACAAGGACCTTGTAATTCATCCCCATACTCTTCATATTCCTCCCATTGAGGGGCTTCCCAACGTCCACTGTGACGTCTTTCATCAGATTCAACTGAATGAGATTATCCACCAGAAAACTCTCAATCAAAACATCTGAAATCGACCTGCCTAGAGGGATGTAGTTCCTTGGCTTCATGTTGTTTCTGGTATCTCTAACAAATTCTCTTAGGTATTTGAAGAGAAGATATGGTAGGATGAGCTTCAAACCCTTGTGCAGACAATAGATGATGCACTTCTGATCTGTGTTGACGTAGTTAGAAGAGTTGGATGATGGACGGTGGTAGATGCATACCAAAATTAACTTGAGCCACACCCTCAGATTCTTGTGGAGATCTTGATTCTTAGAGGATGTTCATCCTTGAGGATTCTTGGAATGGATGGTGGGGATGATTTCCTGGGACATGTACTTAGCCCTAGGATTGATGTTGTAAATTCTTCTTCCCTCAACCTTCTCCATGTTCAGAAGCGCATCAATAGACTTCTCAGTTATTACTATCTTGATGCCCAGAACGTGAGAGACGATGTAGTGACCATCGAAGTCAGCAAATCTCCAGAATTCGATCACCATCATTGTGTAGATAGAGCCATAGATACGGTTGAAGTAGGTGAGCCAACCCTGATTCTTCAATTCTGGTGTTAGACCCATACCATTGTGTTTGAGGTTTTCAAAGTCTACCAGCAACTCACACGTAACTTGTAGTTGTTCAAATGGTGTTGATAGGTTGATGTAGGGTGGATGATCAAGAACACGGGGTTCTTGATAAGAGGTTGTTGTTTGAAAAGCAGTAGTGGATGCAACTTATTGTGGGGATTCAACCCGTTGTTCTGGGGCATTCATCTCTTGAGAGAACTCGAGGACCTGTTGTTTTGGAGCATTTATGATGAAGTTGAAGAGAAAAAGATGAAGAGAAGTTGCAGAGAAAAGTTTGAGGTTTAGGTTTGTGTAGGTAGTGAAGAGTGAAAGTGTGAGTCATGGGAGTATATAAACAAAATTAAAATATTGCACAAACAAATGATAACTTGAGAAGGAACACAAAATTAATTGTTGCTAAAACCGAGTTTTGACAATCATGGGAAAAATTAAATGCAACTAATGATGATATTCTAATCTCAAGATTTGCACACTGCTCGGGGGATCTCAACAGTTTAGCCCTTGAGTTCTGAGCTAGACAGGTGTCTAGAAGAGCCAGAGCCACACGTTTGAGAGACCTCGTGTTGATGTATCCGGAGTCAAGAATACCAAAAGGTTTCTAACTAGAGAAGTTTATGATAAAGATATCTTCTAGCTTGTAGAAGTGTCAGAATTAGAATCAGAAAAACATCATATGCTTTAGTCAGAGTCTATTTTACATTAGAGATGAGAAGCATAGGTTCAGAGTCATTCTGGGAAATCTGCCATATTAAAATTTTTCAGAATGAAGAGACATCTATCTTCAGCTAAGGGTTTTGTATATATATCAACCCATTGATGGTCTGTATATATAGATTTTAAAGCAATTGTCCCTTTCTGAACATAATCTCTAATAAAATGGTGTTTAATTTCTATGTGCTTCGCTCTAGAATGTAAAATTGGATTCTTACTTAAGAAAATATCAGTAGTATTATCACTAAAGATAGGAATGCTACTCTCATAGATCTGAAAGTCCTTAAGCTAATTCTTCATCCAGAGCATCTGAGTGCTGTAAAGTGAAGATGAGATATATTCTGCTTCTACAGTTGATAATGCAATGATTGATTGTCTATTGCTTGCCCGTGAGATGAGGTTTCCTCCTAGAAACTGACAGTTCCCAGATGTGCTTTTGCATTCTAACCTATCTCCATCATAATCTGCATCACAATACCCAAAAAACCAGTACTCCAATGTTTTCTTATACATGAAGCCAAGATTAGGTGTTCATTTCAGATACCTAAGGATTCTCTTAACAACAGTTAAGTAAGATTCCCTTGGATCTGACTGAAATCTAGCACACATACATACACTGAATAATATATCAGGACAAGAAGCAGTCAGATAAAGGAGAGAACCTATCATACCACGATAGAGTTTTTGATAAACCTTTTGACTTACATCTTCCTTCTCCAGAATGCAAGTAGGATGCATGAGAGTCTTGGCTGGCTTGCTTTCTGACATATCAAATTTCTTCAGAAGATCTTTTATGTATTTACTTTGATAGACATATGTGGCTTCTGATGTTTGATTGATTTGAATGCCCAAAAAGAACTTTAGTTCTTGCATTAGGCTCATCTCAAATTCTGCCTGCATTAACTCAGAAAATTCTTGGCAAATAGAGGGGTTAGCAGAACCAAATATTATATCATCGACATAAATATGATAAATTATAAGATCGTTTACGATGTTTTTGCAAAATAGAGTGGAGTCCATTTTGCCTCTGATAAAATCATTTTCTAGAAGAAATGAACTAAGTCTTTCATACCAAGCTCTGGGAGCTTGTTTTAGATCGTAAAAAGATTTCTTAATTTTTAAAACATGTTCTGGAAGTTTTGAATTTTCAAAATCAGGAGGTTGATGGACATACACTTCTTCAGAAATGTAACCATTCAGAAACACACTTTTGACGTCCATTTGATATAATTTAATAGAATAATTAACAACAAAAGATACAAGGAGACGAATAGATTCTAACCTCGCGAATGGAGCAAAGGTTTCATTGTAGTCAATTCCTTCTTGTTGATTATAACTTTGTGCCACCAGCCGTGCTTTGTTCCTAACGACTTCACCGTTTTCATTTAGCTTATTTCTGTAAACCCATTTAGTTCAAATCACATGGGTTCCCTTGGGTCTTGGTACAAGATCCCAAACATCATTTCTGGAAAATTTATCAAGTGCTTCTTTCATTGCCAGAATCCATTCTTTATCTTAAAGAGCTTCTTCACAAGATGTTGGCTCTATCAGAGATACTAGTCCCAGAAGTGTTTCTTCAGAAACTTTGAATGATGATATTCTTCTAACAGGTTCATCCTTGTTTCCCAAAATTAGTTCTTCAGAAACATTCTGCCTATTTCTTTGTCTTTTCTGATTGGTTGTGTGTTCAGGTGCTTATGAAGTTCCTCTTTCTACTTCTTCAAAACCATTTATGTTATCGTCAGAGCCTGCAAGTGTGATCTCAAAATCTGCAAATTTTTCAACTAGCTTTGACTTTTCAGAGTCAAGCTTATAATCAAATATGACATGAATCGCTTCGTTCATAATTTGTGTTTTTGTATTATATACTCGATATCCTTTAGAACGTTATAAGCATCCCAACATAAAATATATTTGTGCCTTAGAGTCAAACTTGTTCAAATTGTCTTTAGTGTTCAAAATAAAATAAGAGCATCCAAAAGGATGAATATAAGCAATGATGGGTTTTCTTCCCTTGCACAGTTTATAAGGAGTCTTCTCTAGAATAGGTCTGATGGAGATTCTATTCTGAATGTAACATGTTATATTCACAGCTTCTACCCAGAAGTGCTTAGCCACATTAGTCTCATTGATCATGGTTCTGGCCATTTCTTGAAGAGTCCGATTCTTCCTTTCTACAACTCCATTTTATTATGGAGTTCTAGGAAAGGAGAAATCATGGGATATTCCATTAGAGTAAAAAAGTTATTCAAAAAGTTTTTTTTCAAATTCTCCACCATGATCACTTCTGACTCTGATAATCTTCAAGTCATATTCATTTTGAACTTTTGAGCAGAAGCTGGTGAACACAAAATGTGACTCATTCTTATGCCTTAAGAATTTCACCCATGTCCAACGACCGTAGTCATCAATAATGACAAGTCCATACTTCTTACCATTTATTGAAAAGATCAATGTGTAGAAGTTCTAGAGGTTTGGAGGTGGAAACAACATTTTTGGTTTTGAAAGTGGTTTTAGAAGTTCCAGAGGCAGGCCTATGACTAACTCAAGTTTATTTAGCTGAGAAATCCTCCTCAAGCTAATGCGACCCTAGCGTCTATTCCATACCAATTGCTCTTCATTAACAGACATCAAGCATTTCACGTTTTGGTTTTTCAAATCTGAAAGTTTTATTTTATAAATGTTGTTTTTCCTCTTTCCAGTGAAAAGGACTGTGCCATTTTTCTGATTGACAGCCTTGCACATTTTTAGATTGAAAATAATATCATAACCGTTATCACTTAATTGACTTATGGATAATAAATTATGTATTAAGCCCTCCACATAAAGAACATCAGAAATAGAGGGAAGAGATTTGTTACCAACTGTTCTAGATCCTCTAATTCTTCCTTTATGATTTATACCAAAGCCTACGAAACCAATACCTTTAAGTTCCAGGTCTTGAAACATATGCTTTCTTCCCGTAATATGTTGCGAGCATCTAGAGTCCAGGTACCATGACTGGTGTTTTAACTTTGCTGCATAGGGTATCTACAACATACACTATTTTATCTTTTGGTACCCAAAATATTTTGGGTCCTTTAGGATTAGTTTCCCCAGAGTTTCTGAAAACTTTGGGTTTTCTAGTGTTACTGAAATTTTGTGTCTATGCTGGTGTATAATGGTAAGAAAAAGGAGAGTTTGGTTTGTTTTCTATAGAAGGTTTCTGATCATCGTCATCATAGTCATAACCAATTCCTCCTTTTCTATTATGACTTACACCATAGATCATAGAAGCCATTTTGCTTCTATCTAGGCTGTTGTTCAGAAATTTCTGAAAGGCTTTATCATATTTGTATATGATAGTGTCAGAAGTAGGTGGAGCTTTAGAAAGAGTTTCCTCAAGTTTTGAAAATTTCTTAGTTGAAAAATATTTTTCTCTTTCAAGAATAAAATTATTTTCTTTGAGTTCAAATACTTATTTCTGAAGCTTGTCACACTCTTCAACAATCTCTTCATGAACCTTTTTCAGGTTCTTGATTTTCTGTCGAAGCTTCTGATATAAGCTCAGAGATTCTGATAAACAGGATTCAAGATCAAAATGAGAAAAGTCAGATAATACCTCTTCAGAGTCAGACTCTATTTCATATGAACTTTCAGAGGTAGTGGCCATGAATGCTACGTTTGCTTGCTCCTCTTCAGAACCAGATTCTTGAGCTTTAGATTTAGAGTCATCCCATGTTTCCATGAGCCCTTTCTTCTTTGCCTTGAATGAGTTCTTCTTGAAGCTTTCTTTTCTGGAGATATCCTTCTTTAGATTTGGACAATTATATATGTAGTGTCCAGGATCTTTGCATTCATAATACGTTACTTCCTTGTTGGGTCTGCCTCTAGAGGTTGAATCTGGACGGTGTCCCTCCTGTCTGGGCCTTCTGAAGTTGTTTTGTCTCTTTCTCCAAAGTTGTTTGATTCTTCTAGAAAGAAGAGATTCCTCTTCATCATCAGAATCTTCATTATCAAAGTCATCAGCTTCTTCCTCTTCAGCTTTAAAGGCTTTGTTCCTTTCTGGATTTCTTCTTTCTGGTCTTGAATTTAGAGAAACATATTTTCTTTTCTTCTAAGGTTCATATTCTTCTATCTCTATTTCATGACTTCTGAGAGAGCTGTTAAGTTCTTTAAGACTTATGTTATTCATATCCTTGGAAAAATTCAGAGCAGTAACCATAGGTCTCCACTTCATGGGAATACTTATGATTATCTTTTTGACGTGATCTGCGGTAGTATTACCTTTACCCAGAACCTTGAGTCCTACAACTAAGGTTTGGAATCTTGAGAACATCACTTCAACAACTTCATCATCGTCCATTTTGAAGGCTTCATACTTCTGGATTAAGGCCATAGCCTTAGTCTCTTTCACTTGGTTGTTGCCTTCGTGTGTCATTTTCAAGGAGTCAAAAATATCTTTGGTTGTTTGCCTGTTGGTTATCTACTCGTACTCGTTGTAGGAAATAACGTTTAGCAGAATAGTTCTAGCTTTATGGTGATTCTTGAAATCACGCTTCTGATCGTCGCTCATTCTGCTTCTTGGAATAGGAATACCAATTGCAGAGATGGGTAGCTCATAACCATTTGTGACCATATCCCAGAGATCAACATCGTAGCCTAGGAAGAAACTCTCAATTCTATCCTTCAAGTAGTCAATTTTTTCTCCATAAAAAACTGGAGGTTTTGCGTTGTAGCCATCTCTTTCATTTGTGTTGGCCATGAAGTTTTTCTCACCCTGGGCCTCTCTACACGGTTAAGTGTTTAATTCAAAAATTAATAACACAGCCGAAGCTCTGATAACAATTGAAGGTAGAGAAAAACAAGAAAAAAGGGGTTTGAATTGTTTTCACAGGAATTAAAAGATATTTGCAACAACACACACAGAGAATAAATACTAACAACACAAATGATTTATCCTGGTTCGCTTGAAATTCAAAGCTACTCCAGTCCACCCGACCAAGATGATTTCGCCTTCAACAAGGACTTAATCCAATAATCTCAACAAATTACAAAGTTCGTCTAAGATTTCAACAACCTCTTAGCCCTCTCAAGTCTACAGACCTAAACAAGTCACTTGAGGAATCAAAAGAAATTATAAGAATTACAAAGTGTTTCACTAGATGTTTCTAGATAAGCAGTATAGACATAATTTTAGAACAAGGTAACCATACAATATTGAGCAAACACTCTTGTATGGAAACTATTTCTTATGACAACAGTGGTGAATGAATAATCAGAGTATGATAATATTGTTGTATCAAAGTTGTGTGTTTTAGCAAGTTGTGAAGAGGCCATTATATAGCTCTTGAGATGATACCGTTGGGGGAAATAAAGATTTCGTGCCAGCTGTGGGAGTTAAATGTAGTCAATTCCTTGTCCTTTCCATAGAATACTAGGAGCATAATCAAGTGTTTCATTAAAAAGATTGTATTGCAATTTGAATGCTTCCATCTTAAGTTTCTGACCAGGTGACATCTGATGGCGTGTTCTTGAGCATGTGTCGGAGTAAGGTGAGCATGATCAAAGTCTTCAGAGTTAGAGTCTTTAGATATTGTTCTTTGAATCAGATCATCAGAGCTTGAACTTTAGAGTCAAATTCTTCATGTGATTGCTCCTCAGATGTATTCTGTTCAGGGTTAGATGTGATTTCTTTTTGTGCTGGGACATCGCTTCTGGACTAATTCAGATGCTAGATATTCGTTTCTTAATAATCCGAAGGTGAATTATCAGGGTCATTTAAACTTAGAATCCTGCACACTTAAGAAATCTGTTAGGGTACCAAATTGTTCCGTTCTTTGTTATCATCAAAAGTTAGAGATATATTGCAGATTCAAAATCTTGTTCTAACAGTCATCTTTTGAGAGGTTTCCCTCTTTCTCTTCAAGAAGTTAGGAGGATGATCTGGGATCCAATCCATGCTAAATCTAGAGATATCATAACCATGAGCTTCCAGATATTGCAGATAACATGCTATAACTCCTGGACGATCAATCTTGGTGAAGAGGTACATCTCATTCGCCTTCTCTCTTTTATCCTTCAACTCATCCCAGAAGGTGTTTCTGGTGGGTTTGACAAGGACCTTGTCAATCAGCCCCATACTCTTCAGATTCCTCCCATTGAGGGGCTTCCCAACGTCCACTGTGACGTCTTCCATCAAATTCAACTGAATGAGATTATCCACCAGAAAACTCTCAATCAAAACATCTGAAATCGACCTGCCTAGAGGGATGTAGTTCCTTGGCTTCATGTTGTTTCTGGTATCTCTAACAGAGTCTCTTAGGTATTTAAAGAGAAGATATGGTAGGATGAGCTTCAAACCCTTGTGCAGACAATAGATGATGCACTTCTGATCTGTGTTGACGTAGTCATAAGAGTTGGATGATGGACGATGGTAGATGCATACCAGAATTAACTTGAGCCACACCCTCAGATTCTTGTGGAGATCTAGATTCTTAGAGGATGTTCATCCTTGAGGATTCTTGGAATGGATGGCGGGGATGATCTCCTGGGACATGTACTTAGCCCTAGGATTGATGTTGTAAATTCTTCTGCCCCAACCTTCTCCATGTTCAGAAGCGCATCAATAGACTTCTTAGTTATTACTATCTTGATACCCAGAACGTGAGAGATGATGTAGTGGTCATCACAGTCAGCAAATTTCCAGAATTCTTTCACCATATTTGTGCAGATAGGGCCATAGAGACGGTTGAAGTAGGTGAGCCAACCCCGATTCTTCAATTCTGGTGTTAGACCCATACCATTGTCTTTGAGGTTTTCAAAGTCTACCAGCAACTCACACAAAACATCCAGTTGTTCAAATGGTGTTGATAGGTTGATGTGGGATGGTCGACCAAGAACATGGGGTTCTTAATAAGAGGTTGTTGTTTGAAAAGCAGTAGTGGATACGACTTATTATGGGGATTCAACCCGTTGTTCTGGGGCATTCATCTCTTGAGAGAACTTGAAGACTTGTTGTTCTAGAGCATTTATGATGAAGTTGTAGAGAAAAAGATGAAGAGAAGTTGCAGAGAAAAGTTGGAGGCTTAGGTTTGTGTAGGTAGTGAAGAGTTAAAGCGTGAGTCATGGGAGTATATAAACAAAATTCAAATATTGCACAAACAAACGGTAACTGGAGAAGGAACACAAAATTAATTGTTGCTAAAATCGAGTTTTGACAATCATGGGAAAAATTAAATGCAACTAATGATGAGATTCTAATCTCAAGATTTGCACACTGCTCGAGGGATCTCAATAGTTTGGCCCTTGAGTTCTGAGCTAGACAGGTGTCTAGAAGAGCAAGAGCCACATGTTTGAGAGACGACATGTTGATGCATCTGGAGTCAAGAATACCAAAAGGTTTCTAACTAGAGAAGTTTATGATAAAGATATCTTCTAACTTGTAGAAGTGTTAGAATCAGAATCAGATAAACATCATATGCTTGAGTCAGAGTCTATTTTACATTAGAGATGAGAAACACATGTTCAGAGTCATTCTGGGCAATCTGCCATATTAAAATTTTTCAGAATGAAGAGACATCTATCTTCAACTAAGGGTTTTGTAAAGATATCAACCCATTGATGGTCTGTATATATAGATTTTAAAGCAATTGTCCCTTTCTGAACGTAATCTCTAATAAAGTAGTGTTTAATTTCTATGTGCTTTGCTCTAGAATGTAAAATTGGATTCTTAGTTAAGAAAATAGCAACAATATTATCACAAAAGATAGGAATGCTACTCTCATAGATCTGAAAGTCCTTAAGCTGATTCTTCATCCAGAGTATCTGAGTGCTGCAAAGTGAAGTTGATATATATTCTGCTTCTTCCGTTGACTGTGAAATGGTTGATTGTCTTTTGCTTGCCCATGAGATGAGGCTTCCTCCCAGAAACTGACAGTTCCTAGATGTGCTTTTGCGTTCTAACCTATCTCCATCATAATCTTCGTCACAATACCCAGAAAGCCTTTACTCCAATGTTTTCTTATACATCAAGACAAGAGTAGGTGTTCCTTTCAGATACCTAAGGATTCTCTTAACAACAGTTAAGTGAGATTCCTTTGGATCTGACTGAAATATAGCACACAAACATACGCTGAATAATATATCAGGACGAGAAGCAATCAAATAAAGGAGAGAGCCTATCATACCACGATAGAGTTTTTGACAAACCTTTTGACTTACCTCTTCCTTCTCCAGAATGCAAGTAGGATGCACGGAAGTCTTGGCTGGCTTGCTTTCTGACATGTCAAATTTATTCAGAAGATCTTTTATGTATTTACTTTGATAGACATATGCGGCTTCTGATGTTTGATTGATTTGAATGCCTAGAAGGAACTTTAGTTCTTGCATTAGGCGCATCTCAAATTCTGCCTGCATTAACTCAGAAAATTCTTGGCAAACAGAGGGGTTAGCGCAACCAAATATTATATCATCAACATAAATCTGACAAATCAAAAGATCGTTTCTGATGTTTTTACAAAATAGAGTGGAGTCCACTTTGTCTCTGATAAACTCATTTTCCAGAAGAAATGAACTAAGTCTTTCATACCAAGCTCTGGGAGCTTGTTTCAGATCGTAAAGAGATTTCTTAATTTTGAAAACATGTTCTGGAAGTTTTGAATTTACAAAATCAGGAGGTTGATGGACATACACTTCTTCATAAATGTAACCATTCAGAAACGCACTTTTGACGTCCATTTGATATAAATTAATAGAATAATTAACAACAAAAGATACAAGGAGATGAATAGATTCTACCCTCGCGATTGGAGCAAAGGTTTCATTGTAGTCAATTCCTTCTTGTTGACTATAACCATGTGCCACCAGCCGTGCTTTGTTCCTGCCGACTTCACCCTTTTCATTTAACTTGTTTCTGTAAACCCATTTAGTTCTAATCACATGGGTTCCCTTGGGTCTTAGTACAAGATCCCAAACGTCATTTCTAGAAAATTGATCAAGTTCTTCTTTCATTTCCAGAATCCATTCTTTATCTTAAAGAGCTTCTTCACAAGATGTTGGCTCTATCAGAGATACTAGTCCCAGAAGTGTTTCTTCAGAAACTTCGAATGTTGATCTTGTTCTAACAGGTTCATCCTTGTTTCCCAAAATTAGTTCTTCAGAAACATTCTGCCTATTTCTTTGTATTTTCTGATTGTTTGTGCGTTCAGGTGCTTATGAAGTTCCTCTTTCTGCTTCTTCAAAACCATTTGTCTTTTGTCAGAGCCTGCAAGTGTGATCTTCAGATCTGCAAATTTCTCAACTAACTTTGACATTTCAGAGTCAAGCTTGTCATCAAATCTGACATGAATTGATTCCTCCACAGTTTGTGTTTATGTATTGTATACTCGATATCCTTTAGAATGTTCTAAGTATCCCAACATAATACACTTTTGTGCCTTAGAGTCAAACTTGTTCATATTGTCTTTAGTGTTCAAAATAAAATAACATCATCCAAAAGGATGAAAATAAGCGATGTTGGGTTTTCTTCCCTTGCACAGTTAATAAGGAGTCTTCTCCAAAATAGGTTTGGTGGAGATTCTATTCTGAATATAACATGTTGTACTCACAACTTCTACCTAGAAGTGCTTAGTCACATTAGTCTCATTGATCATGATTCTGGCCATTTCTTGAAGAGTCCTATTCTTCCTTTCTACAACACCATTTTATTATGGAGTTCTAGGACAGGAGAAATCATGGGATATTCCATTAGAGTAAAAAAGTTCTTCAAAAAGTTTGTTTTCAAATTTGCCACCATGATCACTTCTGACTCTGATAATCTTAGAGTCATATTCAATTTGCACTTTTGAGCAGAAACTGGTGAACACAAAATGTGACTCATTCTTGTTCCTTAAGAATTTCACCCATGTCCAACGACTGTAGTCATCAACAATGAAAAGTCCATACTTCTTACCATTTACTGAAAAGACCAATGTGTAGAAGTTCTAGAGGTCTGGAGGTGGAAACAACATTTTTGCTTTTGAAAGTGGTTTTAGGAAGTTTCCCTTTCTGACATGCTTCACAAAGAGCATCTGAAGAAAACTTAAGCTTAGGCAGGCCTCTGACTAAATCAATTTTATTTATCTGAGAAATCCTCCTTAAGCTAATGTGACCCAAGCGTCTATTGCACACCCATTTCTCTTCATTAACAGACATTGAGCATTTCACGTTTTGGTTTTTCAAATCTGAAAGTTTTTTTTCCTCTTTCCAGTGAAAAGGACTATGCCATTTTTCTGATTGACAACCTTGCACATTTTTTGATTAAAAATAATATCATAACCGTTATCACTTAATTGACTTATGGATAACAAATCATGCATTAATCCCTCAACATAAAGAACATCAGAAATAGAGAGAAGAGATTTGTTACCAACTGTTCCAGATCCTCTAATTCTTCCTTTCTGATTTCCACCAAAGCCTACGAAACGAACATCTTTAAGTTCCAGGTCTTAAAACATATGTTTTCTTCCCGTAATGTGTTGTGAGCATCCAGAGTCCATGTACCATGACTGGTGTTTTAACTCTGCTGCATAGGGTATCTGTAACATACACTATTTTATCTTTTGGTACCCAAAATCTTTTGGGCCCTTTAGGATTATTTTTCCCAGAGTTTCTAAAAACTTTAGGTTTTCTAGTGTTACTGAAATTCTGTGTCTATGCTGTGTATAATGGTAGGAAAAAGGAGAGTTTGGTTTATTTTCTATAGAAGGTTTCTGATCATCGTCATCAGAGTCATAACCAATTCTTCCTTTTCTATTATGACTTACACCGTAAATCATAGAAGCCATTTTGCTTCTATCTAGACTGTTGTTTAGAAGTTTCTGAAAGACTTTATCAGATTTGTATATGATAATGTCAGAAGTAAGTGGAGCTTTAGAAAGAGTTTCCTCAAGTTTTGAACATTTCTTAGTTGAAAAATATTTTTCTCTTTTAAGAATAAAATTATTTTCTTTGAGTTCAGAAACTTATTTCTCATGCTTGTCACACTTTTCAATAGTATCTTCATGAACCTTTTTCAGGTTCTTGAACTTTTGTCAAAGCTTCTAATACAAGCTCATAGATTCTGACAAATAGGATTCAAGATCATAACGAGAAAAGTCAGACTCTGTTTCAGATGAACTTTCAGAGGTAGTGGCCATGAATGCTACGTTTGCTTTCTCCTCTTCAGAATCAGATTATGGAGCTTCAGATTCAGATTCGTCCCATGTTTCCATGAGTCATTTCTTCTTTGCTTTGAATGAGTTCTTCTTGAAGCTTTCTTTTATGGAGTTGTCCTTTTTTAGTTTTGGATAGTCATTTCTGTAGTGTCCAGGCTCTTTGCATTCATAACACGTTACTTCCTTGTTGGGTCTGCCTCTGGAGGTTGAATCTGGACGGTCTCCCTTTTGTATGGGCCTTCCGAAGTTGTTTTGTCTCTTTCTCCTGAGCTGTTTGATTCTTCTAGAAAGAAGAGATAATTCTTCTTCATCATCAGAATCTTCATTCTCAAAGTCATCAGCTTCTTCCTCTTCAGTTTGAAAGGCTTTGTTTCTTTCTGGATTTCTTCTTTCTGGTCTTGAATTTAGAGCAACATATTTTCTTTTCATTAAAGGTTCATCTTCTTCTAGCTCTATTTCATGACTTCTGAGAGAGCTGGTAAGTTCTTCAAAACTTAGGTTGTTTAGATCCTTGGACAACTTCAGAGCAGTAACCATAGGTCTCCACTTCTTGCGAAGACTTCTGATTATCTTCTTGACATGATCTATTATAGTATATCCTTTGTCTAGAACCTTGAATCCTACAACCAAAGGTTTGGAGTCTTGAGAACATCACTTCAACAACTTCATCATCGTCCATTCTTAAGGCTTCATACTTCTGGATTAAGACCAGAGCCTCAGTCTCTTTCACTTGGTTGTTGCCTTCGTGCGTCATTTTCAAGGAGTCAAAAATATCTTTGGTTGTTTCCCTGTTGGTTATCTTCTCGTACTCGTTGTAGGAAATAACATTTAGCAGAATGGTTCTAGATTTATGGTGATTCTTGAAATCACGCTTCTGATCGTCGCTAATTCTACTTCTTGGAATAAGAATACCAATTGCAGAGATGGGTAGCTCATAACCATTTGTAACTATATCCCAGAGATGAACATCGTAGCGTAGGAAGAAACTCTCAATTCTGTCCTTCCAGTAGTCAAAATTTTCTCCATAAAAATCTGGAGGTTTTGCGTTGTAGCTATCCCTTTCATTTGTGTTGGCCATAAAGTTTTTCTCACCCTAGGTCTCTCTAAATGTTTAAGTGTTTGATTCAAAAATCAATAATAGAGTCGAAGCTCTGATACCAATTGAAGGTAGAGAAAAATAAGAAATGGGGGTTTGAATTTTTTTCACAGGAATTAAAAGATTTTTGCAATAACACACACACATAATGAATAGATACTAACAGCACAAACGATTTATCCTGGTTCACTTGAAATTCAAAGCTACTCTAGTCCACCCGACCAAGATGATTTCGCCTTCAACAAGGACTTAATCCACCAATCTCAACAGATTATAAAGTTCGTCTAAGAGTTCAACAACCTCTTAGCCCTCTCAAGTCTACTGACCTAAACTAGTCACTTGAGGAATCAAAAGCAATTATAATAATTACAAAGTGTTTTGCTAGATGCTTCTAGATAAGCAGTATAAACATAATTTTAGAACAGTGAAAGATAACTACATAATATTGAGCAACAACTCTTGTATGGAAACTATTTCTTATGACAACAGTGGTGAATCCTGCACACTTATTAAAACTATTAGGTACCAAATTATTTCATTCTTTGTTATCATTAAAACTTAGAGATATATTGCAGATTCAAAATCTTGTTCTAACACATATGCCCCTTCATGTAGAGGAGGAGTAGGAAGAACCTTCTCCTTATGAGGGACAACTGTGGGTGATGGAGACACCCTAAGAGTGTACTTCAGAGCGAATACGCGGCCACTATGATTCATGACTCCCATTCCAATCATATTAACAATCTTAGTATCATGGATTTGAATCTCTTTTCCACCCACGTACGCAGCCGTTTCATACATACAAGGCACCCCCTTGGTGTTTTGATACGGGAATAGGCCAGGAATACGGATATGGATAGGCTGAACCCTCTTGGGAGGAGCTTCGATCCTCTTTTTCCTGTACACAATGGTTATAGGGTCAATAACAACAATCTCTTCGACTTCCTCGGGTCTGGAAAACTGTACCAACCCTTGATTCATCAAATTCTGCACACAACCCTTCAGGATGTCACAATAATCAGGATCAAACTCACACACAACACAATTAGCTTGAATAACATCTAGAAACCCATGTTGTTTAAGCTTTCTCAAAATCACAGACATCAGAGTTTTCACATTATCAACCCTCTTGACAAAATTTGCAGTCTCTTCTTCAACTACAACACTGACTGTTGGGCCACTGTGATTCGGCAGAGGGTTTGTCTTCACATTAGGGTTTTCTTCTGAAAAGGACAAGACCTTCTGGTTAATCAAATCTTGAATTTTATTTTTGAGAGGCCAATAGTCTTCAGTAGAATGTCCTACATGCCCAGCGTGGAAGGTGCATGAGGCATTAGGGTTGTATTTGGAATGGTAGGGAGGAATGCAAGGTGGAATTTCTTTTGGCACAATGACCCCTACATGGATCAGATGTGGTACGAATTCAGCATATGGTACCGAGATCTTATCAATATGAAGACGTTTACCATAGTTATTCCTGTTATTCTGGCCTTGACCTTGACCTTTATTATCACGAGTATTTTGTTGAGTCTGAACAGGCAGAGTCGATGCTGGTTATTGATTACAATTCTGCGGTTGATACTGAAAAGGAGGTTGTTGATATTGAGCGGCGACAACATATGGATAAGGGTAATACAACATGGGAGCCATATGAATCTGATATTGATGGTGGACACTTGCCGTTACAACACTTGTCTCACCTTCCTTCTTCTTTGTAAAATTCCCATGCGGTTTCTTATTCGCGGCTGGCTAAGCAAAAATACCTGCAATCTTTCCTGACTTAACCCCATTCTTAATATGTTCACCAATGTTCACAATATCTGCGAAGTTGGTGGAAAAATTGTCAATCATTTTCTCAAAGTATAACCCCTGAAGGGTACCCATAAAGATGTCAACCAACTCATTATCAGACAAAGCCGACCTGAACCTAGAGGCCATTTCACGCCACCTCTGAGCGTACTCTTTGAATGTTTTGTTGGACTTCTACGACTGATTCTGCAATTGCAACCTGGTCGTTGCCATATCAAGATTGTACTTATACTGCTTCAGGAACGCTTTAGATAAGTCTCTCCATGATCTAATTTTGGTACGTTCTAAGCCCATGTTCCAATCCAAGGAAGCCCCATAAAGACTATCTTGGAAATAATGGATCATCAAATCATCTTTTCCAATATACGATGCCATCTTTCTGCAATACATCGTGAGGTGACTTCAAGGACAGCTTAGCCCTTTGTACTTTGGAAAATCTGGTATTTTGAACTTCTGAGGGAGTACCATATTTGGAATTGAATAAAGATCTTTGCATCCATGCCGAAGGTCGAGAAACCTTCAATAGCCCTTATTCTGTCATCTAATAGTTGGTAGTCCACTGGCCGAGCCGGACTAGCATTAGGAATGATGACCTGACTGGCTAGTCGAGAGGTATTGTAAGACCCTAATTTTGACCCTAAGATCCCTCATGCTATTATCATCATATGCATTAGCATTGGGATCACACCTTGGCATCCTCCTTATCCTTCATTCATTAGGTTTGCATTGGGAGAGATCACCAAGCACCATTTGATTGTGTCATACTTTGTATTCTATCATTTTACTAACCAAATACCAAAAATATGTCATTGTATTGTCTAACTCTTTTGTAGGTAGTGCACATGCTCACCTTTGATTCATCAAGCTCACATCTAGGGTTTAAGACCCTCATTGCAAGGAGCCAACCAAGATTTGATCTACTATGGCTCTAGACATCATATATGGATCCCCGTGAGCTTCACATGCTATTTTGGTCAAGAAATCATCAAGAGTTTGGAATTGGTTTGCCTTGGAAACCCTAGTTCATATGGGTATCTTGTGTGACTTCTTCAACAAGCTTCTTCAACAATTGATTAAATATTTCAAGGGATACTTCAAATTTCATCATCTTATGCATATATGATCTCCCATGAGTCCCAAAAGTCAAGAGAATTGCAAGCTAGCAAGTTGGTTCATGGTGGTTAACCAGAGGAATTCATCTAATCAAAACTGGGGTTCCATAGACCCTATCTCCTACAATTTTTGTCATATGAAAATTATTCAAAGATAAAAGTTACTCTAAATGATATTCCAAAAAACTTTCATGTTGAGGTGTAGAGCTAGTTTTTCTTGGAAAGTCATTGTTTATGGTGAAAGATTATAGGTCATTTTGTCTAAACCCTAATTTGGAGGTCAACTTCCCAAGACCATAACTTGCTAATTTTTTATGAGATGAAAGATTTACAAGTTGAACAATCAAATTAAAGATGTCTACTTCAACTTTGATGTTTGGAGGAAGAACAAATTCAACTTTTATGTGCATGTGATATGCGGATACATTATAGGTCATTTTGGACCAATGCTAGTGAACAAGTGATTTTCCTCAACTTCAAAAATGCATAACTACTTCATATTAAATCCAAATGAGGTAAAATTTATGACCATTTTTAAGGACTTTGAGAGAGAGAGAGACAAATTTGATGAAGGAACTTTTCTCATTTGAACCTCACATAAAAAGTTGGCCAAGGTGGAATAAGTGAACATGTGGCTTGACACTTAGAATTTTTTTTGACATCTTTGATTTTACCAACTTCCACCTCAAAATTCATCATGATCCAAGCTTCAAATTAAAAAGTGTTCAACATAAAAGTTGTTCCTCTTGATCTAACCTTTCCAAAAAGTCCAATTTCATCCATTTTGGACAAGATTTGAATGGGTCGCGCATGGCTTGAACATGAGTGATCATTTGGCACAAATTGAACTTGAACATTCCATACACCAATGCACAACATTCCAACATGATCTCAACAATGCTTGTACTCAATTATGGATCAGAAGAAGTGATTACATGGGCCTGTTACACACCCATGCACCCATGCAATGTACATTACTATTTTTGGATTTCATTTCAAGTGTGCAAATATCAATCCATTTGGCTATAAATAGAGCCCTCTATGCTCAGAAACAAGGACCCTGTGCGCCAACTTTGATTCCAAACCTCCAAACTCTCTCATTTCAAAGCATAATCTTGATAATTTCCATTGGAAATTGAGTTTGAATTTCACTGTTTTGAGATTCAAATCTCCAAGGATCCTAAGCCTTTTGTGCATTCAATTCTACTCTATCAAGTGTCCTGAGGAAGATCAAGAGCAAGCAAGAGAAAGATCAATCGAGCACAAACCTGCATTGAAGGTATTTTCTAGATTTTTTCATCTCTTCGATTCTCACTTAATTCTCCATAATTCTCTTGGATCTTTTGTTGTCTGAAGTCCTACGAATGTAGGCAACAAAATTCAGTTGCTTTGAGGTTAAATCGAAGCAACTCAGATCGTGCACCTCAAATTTCAACTCCTTGTATCTTTCACTATACTTGGAGTTAGGATAAATTGAGGCCAGATTCGAGCTCCTGAGCATTTTTACTTTAAATTCATGTCCTTATTTTTAATTTTGGTGATGGTTGTGAGTGAACCAGTCCGGTGAAACTTGTAACACCCCAATTAAAGAAAAAGAATTATTTAATTAAGTTGATAATATATTTATTAATTTAATTAAATAAAATTGAATTATTGGATTATTATTATTATTAATAATAATTATTGGAAAAATATATAAGTTGGAATAAGGAAAGGGTTTCATTTTTGGAAAAGGTTTTTACGTGAAAACTGAGAAGCTGCAGAGAAGAGGAAAAGGGCAAAGAGCTGTAGTGCAAAGGTTGGAGAACGGAAAAGCTTGAAGCTCGAAGAGTTGCCGGATTGTTAAGGTAAGGGGGGTTTATCGTCGTTTAATGGGTATTATCGATTAACATGTAATGGGTAGTGATAAGCTGTTAATTTGACCGAATTGAGATTATGGATGCTGAAATATTATGATGAATAAGTTGAATTTAAGCTGAAATTAGATCGGTAGCTGTGTGAGTTGTGAGATTCTGAACGTATCGCTTTTTACGGAAGTTGAATCGGAGGTCCGGAAGTCCTCCAACGGCGGAAAATGCGGAAACTCTGCATTCTGCCTTGTGTTAGCGCAGGAACTGCTGTTTCGCCTGCGTTAACCGGTTAACCCAGGGTGTTAACCGGTTAACACTGTTATAAATTGTGAAAAATGTTGAGTTTTGCCTGCGTTAACCGGTTACCCTATAGCGTTAACCGGTTAACACTGTTGCGTTTTGCCTGGAAGTGTAATTTTCCTGCGTTAACCGGTTAACCTATAGCGTTAACCGGTTAACACTGTTGCAGTGTGGAAAAATAGTTGATTTTTATGTTGTAAATGCAATTGGTAGTTGGCCTATTGCAGTTAATTGTGATGAATACAATTGTTGAGTTTATGTTGTGAAATGTCGATGCAAATATGTTGAAAAGTTGATTATAAGTTGTTTTGTTGAAAATATTAAGTTGTAGGCTGATGAGCCAAAGTTGATTTTAAGTTGCTTTGTTGAAAAATTACTGAGTTGTAGGCTGATGAGCCAAAGTTGATTATAAGTTGTTTTGTTGAAAGAAAAGCTGTTATGTTGCTGTTGTTCTTATGTTGTTGAGTTCAAGTCGTACATGCCATAGACATTCATATGCATTAAGTCGGGGCTTTTGCTCACACCACGTTGGCCTGGATTGGCAAAAATTATGGGGCTTTTGCTCACACCACGTTGGCCTGGATTGGCAAAATTTTAAGTTGAAAGTTGAAGGCTTATGCCTTGATGCCCACTAAACTGGCAATGATTTTAAGTTGGGAGTTTTACTCCAAATGGTACCACATGCATAAAGAGTCGAGTCTCATTGAGTTGCATTTTACGTTGTTATTGAGTTGTATTTACGTTGTATTTGCGCATGATAATTGAGTTGAATGTGCCGTTACCGCATGCATGATATGATTTGGGTGATTAACGTGTAGAATTACTTAACATAACATGATGATTTATAATATTTGTTATATCGATTGAGAAACTCACCCTTACAATATTTTTCAGGTAACGAGCAGTGAGTTGAGTAGGAGCTAGTGCTTGAAGTCTAGTGTGGTTAGAGGGTCATGCTCTGATAGATGTAACATCGGGACGGGATGTTTGAATTGTCGAATAAATGTTAATTTTGATGAATTACAGATGTTGAAATATTTTATCCGCTGCGTATTGTTAAAGAAGTTTTTATGTCGAATAAAATTGAGTATGACTGCTTTTATGTTGAATTATGTGAAGAAGTTGTTATGTGACACCCTTGAGTGACAATATTTACTCTGATATGTATGATTTAATTGTTGTTGTTTTAATTAAATATTTGGGGTATTTAGAAGGGTGTTACATTAGTGGTATCAGAGCAGGTCGGTCCGTCCGGCCAGTTGTCGTGTCGTTCTGTCTAACAATTGTGTAATTGTTACTAGTCTAACTTTTAAGTTGTGTTGTAGTGATAAGTTGGAATGGCTGGAAGGAATGACGCTGCAATGGCTGCCGCAATGCAAGCAATGGCACAAGCTGTGCAGAACTTGCCAAATGCTGGTGGAGATGCTGGATCACGTAGCTTGGCGACTTTTCAGAGAGAGAATCCGCCGGTGTTTAAAGGGAAGCATGATCCAGATGCAGCTTTGGGATGGTTGAAAGAGATTGAGAGAATCTTCCGTGTTATGGATTGCACTCCAGCTCAGAAGGTTCGGTATGATACTCACATGCTAGCAGTCGAAGCTGATGACTGGTGGCTAGAGACTCACGAGAGGTTGACCGTGGCGGGTGAAGACGTTACTTGGGATGTATTCCGTAGGGAATTCCTGAGAAAGTATTATCCGGAAGATGTCCGTGGTAAGAAGGAAATTGAATTCCTTGAGCTGAAGCAAGGAAACATGTCTGTCACGGATTATGCTGCGAAATTTATGGAGTTGTCTAAATTTTATCCTCATTACACTGGTGCGGGTGCTGAATTTTCAAAGTGCATCAAGTTTGAAAACGGATTGCGCTCTGAAATTAAGAAAGCTGTTGGGTATCAGAAGATACGCATTTTTACTGAATTGGTTGATAGCTGCAGGATATTTGAAGAGGACAATAATGCTCATTACAAGATTGTCAGTGATCGCAGAGGCAAGCAACATCAAAACCGTGGCAAGCCGTATGATGTTCCAGCTGGGAAAGGGAAACAAAGAGCTGCTCCGACTCAGAGAGCTAGTGGGGGAGGTGCTCCTACTGGTATAGTTTGCTTCAGATGTGGTCAGGCTGGTCATAAGAGTAATGTATGCACTGCTGAAGTAAAGAGGTGTTTTCGCTGTGGTAAGACTGGGCATGCGATAGCTGATTGCAAGCACAAGGAAGTGATTTGTTTTAATTGTGGTGAAGAAGGGCATATTGGAAGTCAGTGTCAGAAGCCGAAGAAAGGGAATCAGTCTGGAGGCAAGGTCTTTGCTTTATCGGGTTCTGAGACTTCTGCTGATGATCGTTTGATCCGAGGTACGTGTTATATTAATGGCTTTCCTCTTGTAGCTATTATTGACACAGGTGCGACTCATTCCTTTATATCTTTGGATTGTGCTGTGAAACTTAAGTTAGAGATATCTGAGCTGTTTGGTGGTATGGTAATTGATACTCCTGCGAAGGGTTCAGTGACTACTACTTCGGTTTGTTTAAATTGTCCTTTGAGCATTTTTGGTAGAAACTTTGGGATGGACCTAGTGTGTCTTCCACTAGTGCAGATTGATGTTATTCTGGGTATGAACTGGTTGGTGTTTAACCGAGTTTCTATCAATTGTTTTGATAAGACTGCGATCTTTCCTGAGATTGAGGAGGGAAAGAGTTTGTTTCTATCAGCAAGGCAAGTGAATGAGGCAGTAGCTGAGGGGGCAGAGTTGTTTATGCTGTTAGCGACTTTGGAGGCTAAGGATAAACTGGTGATTGGCAATCTAGCCGTGGTGTGTGACTTTCCTGATGTGTTTCCAGAAGAGGTGAACAAATTACCACCAGAACGCGAAGTGGAGTTCTCGATTGATTTGGTACCTGGCACTAGACCGATATCGATGGCTCCGTACCGTATGTCTGCTGTTGAGTTAACTGAATTGAAGAGTCAGTTGGAAGATCTGTTGGATAAGAAATTTATTCGTCCGAGTGTGTCACCGTGGGGTGCGCCAGTGCTGTTGGTTAAGAAGAAAGAAGGTACTATGAGGTTGTGTGTGGATTACAGGCAACTGAATAAAGTGACGATCAAGAATCGGTATCCTTTGCCGAGGATTGATGATTTGATGGATCAATTGGTTGGTGCGAGTGTGTTCAGCAAGATAGATTTGAGATCTGGGTATCATCAGATACGTGTGAAGGCTGAGGATATTCAGAAGACTGCTTTCAGGATAAGGTATGGACATTATGAGTATTCTGTAATGCCTTTTGGTGTGACTAATGCGCCTGGAGTATTTATGGAGTATATGAATAGGATTTTCCATCCGTACCTAGACAAGTTTGTTGTGGTGTTTATTGATGACATTTTGGTGTATTCGAAATCTGAAGAAGAGCATGCTGAACATTTGAGAGTGGTTTTGGGAGTTCTACGAGAAAAGAAGTTATTTGCTAAACTGTCTAAGTGTGAATTTTGGTTAGAAGAGGTAAGTTTTCTTGGTCATGTGATTTCAAGAAGTGGTGTTGCTGTGGATCCTTCTAAGATAGAAGCGGTATCTAAGTGGGAAGCTCCGAAGTCTGTTGCTGAGATTCGAAGTTTCCTTGGTTTGGCTGGTTATTATAGGAAGTTCATTGAAGGGTTTTCTAAGTTGGCGTTACCGTTGACGATGTTGACTAGAAAGGGGCAAGCATTTGTTTGGGACTCAAAATGTGAAGAAGGGTTCCAAGAGTTAAAGAGAAGGTTAACTAGTGCTCCTATTCTGATATTACCGAGTTCATCGGAACCATTTGAAGTTTACTGTGATGCTTCATTGTTGGGTTTGGGTGGCGTGTTGATGCAGAATAAGCAGGTTATAGCTTATGCTTCAAGACAGCTGAGGGTTCATGAGAGGAACTATCCGACGCACGATTTAGAGTTGGCGGCTGTAGTGTTTGTTCTGAAGTTGTGGAGGCATTATTTGTACGGGTCAAGATTTGAGGTTTTCAGTGACCATAAAAGTTTAAAGTATTTGTTTGATCAGAAAGAGCTGAATATGAGGCAGAGAAGATGGTTAGAGTTTCTGAAGGATTATGACTTTGGGTTGAATTACCATCCGGGTAAAGCAAACGTAGTGGCTGATGCATTGAGTCGGAAATCATTACATATGTCTATGTTAATGGTTAAGGAATTGGATTTGATTGAGCAGTTTAGAGACTTGAGTTTGGTGTGTGAGAGTACTCACAATAGTGTTAAATTGGGAATGTTGAAGTTGACAAGTGGTATTCTGGATGAGATCAGAGAGGGTCAGAAATCTGATATGCTTTTGGTTGATAAGTTGACTCTAGTGAATCAAGGTCAAGGTGGCGAATTCAGAGTTGATGAGAATGGTATTTTGAAGTTTGGTAGTCGGGTGTGTATTCCGGATGTTACCGAGCTTAAGAAGAGTATTCTTGAGGAAGGACATCGTAGTGGTCTGAGTATTCATCCTGGAGCTACGAAGATGTATCATGATTTGAAGAAGTTATTTTGGTGGCCGGGAATGAAAAGAGATATCGCGAGTTTCGTTTATTCTTGTTTGACTTGTCAGAAGTCAAAGATTGAGCATCAGAAGCCGTCTGGGCTAATGCAACCGTTGGCGATTCCAGAGTGGAAATGGGATAGTATCAGTATGGATTTTGTTTCTGGGTTACCGAGGACAAGTAAGAATTTTGAAGCCATTTGGGTGATTGTTGATAGATTGACGAAATCGGCTCATTTTATTCCGATCAGAATGGATTATCCGTTAGAAAAATTGGCTGAGTTGTATATTGAGAAGATTGTAAGTTTGCATGGTATTCCGTCGAGTATTGTTTCGGACAGAGATCCTAGATTTACATCGAAGTTCTGGGAAGGTTTGCAGAAGGCTTTGGGAACTAAGCTGAGATTGAGTTCTGCATATCATCCGCAGACTGATGGTCAGACTAAGAGGACGATTCAGTCATTGGAGGATCTTTTGAGAGCTTGTGTTTTGGAGAAGGGAGGTAGTTGGGATTGTTATTTACCTTTGATTGAGTTTACCTACAACAATAGTTTTCATTCGAGCATTGGTATGGCGCCGTTTGAAGCTTTGTATGGTAGGAGATGTCGGACACCGTTATGTTGGTATGAGTCCGGTGAGAGTGCTGTGGTTGGACCGGAGATTGTTCAACAAACTACAGAAAGGATTAAGATGATTCAGGAGAAGATGAGAATTGCTCAGAGTCGTCAGAAGAGTTATCATGATAAGAGGAGGAAATCACTTGAGTTTCAAGAGGGAGATCACGTGTTTCTTCGTGTTACTCCGATAACAGGTGTTGGTCGGGCTTTGAAGTCGAAGAAGTTGACACCTCGATTTATTGGTCCTTATCAGATTTTAGAGAGGATAGGAGAGGTAGCCTATCGTATCGCTTTACCGCCGTCACTTGCGAATTTGCATGAGGTTTTTCATGTGTCTCAGTTGAGGAGGTACATTCATGATCCGTCGCATGTAGTCCAAGTGGATGATGTACAGGTGAGAGATAACCTGACTGTTGAAACATCACCTATGGGGATTGAGGATCGAGAGTTGAAGCAGTTGCGGGGTAAAGAGATTGCCTTGGTGAAGGTAGCTTGGGGAGGACCAGCAGGTGGCAATGTGACTTGGGAACTGGAGAGTCAGATGAATGAGTCTTATCCAGAGTTATTTGTTTGAGGTATGTTTTCGAGGACGAAAACTCTTTTAGTGGGGGAGAGTTGTAACACCCCAATTAAAGAAAAAGAATTATTTAATTAAGTTGATAATATATTTATTAATTTAATTAAATAAAATTGAATTATTGGATTATTATTATTATTAATAATAATTATTGGAAAAATATATAAGTTGGAATAAGGAAAGGGTTTCATTTTTGGAAAAGGTTTTTACGTGAAAACTGAGAAGCTGCAGAGAAGAGGAAAAGGGCAAAGAGCTGTAGAGCAAAGGTTGGAGAACGGAAAAGCTTGAAGCTCGAAGAGTTGCCGGATTGTTAAGGTAAGGGGGGTTTATCGTCGTTTAATGGGTATTATCGATTAACATGTAATGGGTAGTGATAAGCTGTTAATTTGACCGAATTGAGATTATGGATGCTGAAATATTATGATGAATAAGTTGAATTTAAGCTGAAATTAGATCGGTAGCTGTGTGAGTTGTGAGATTCTGAACGTATCGCTTTTTACGGAAGTTGAATCGGAGGTCCGGAAGTCCTCCAACGGCGGAAAATGCGGAAACTCTGCATTCTGCCTTGTGTTAGCGCAGGAACTGCTGTTTCGCCTGCGTTAACCGGTTAACCCAGGGTGTTAACCGGTTAACACTGTTATAAATTGTGAAAAATGTTGAGTTTTGCCTGCGTTAACCGGTTAACCTATAGCGTTAACCGGTTAACACTGTTGCGTTTTGCCTGGAAGTGTAATTTTCCTGCGTTAACCGGTTAACCTATAGCGTTAACCGGTTAACACTGTTGCAGTGTGGAAAAATAGTTGATTTTTATGTTGTAAATGCAATTGGTAGTTGGCCTATTGCAGTTAATTGTGATGAATACAATTGTTGAGTTTATGTTGTGAAATGCCGATGCAAATATGTTGAAAAGTTGATTATAAGTTGTTTTGTTGAAAATATTAAGTTGTAGGCTGATGAGCCAAAGTTGATTTTAAGTTGCTTTGTTGAAAAATTACTGAGTTGTAGGCTGATGAGCCAAAGTTGATTATAAGTTGTTTTGTTGAAAGAAAAGCTGTTATGTTGCTGTTGTTCTTATGTTGTTGAGTTCAAGTCGTACATGCCATAGACATTCATATGCATTAAGTCGGGGCTTTTGCTCACACCACGTTGGCCTGGATTGGCAAAAATTATGGGGCTTTTGCTCACACCACGTTGGCCTGGATTGGCAAAATTTTAAGTTGAAAGTTGAAGGCTTATGCCTTGATGCCCACTAAACTGGCAATGATTTTAAGTTGGGAGTTTTACTCCAAATGGTACCACATGCATAAAGAGTCGAGTCTCATTGAGTTGCATTTTACGTTGTTATTGAGTTGTATTTACGTTGTATTTGCGCATGATAATTGAGTTGAATGTGCCGTTACCGCATGCATGATATGATTTGGGTGATTAACGTGTAGAATTACTTAACATAACATGATGATTTATAATATTTGTTATATCGATTGAGAAACTCACCCTTACAATATTTTTCAGGTAACGAGCAGTGAGTTGAGTAGGAGCTAGTGCTTGAAGTCTAGTGTGGTTAGAGGGTCATGCTCTGATAGATGTAACATCGGGACGGGATGTTTGAATTGTCGAATAAATGTTAATTTTGATGAATTACAGATGTTGAAATATTTTATCCGCTGCGTATTGTTAAAGAAGTTTTTATGTCGAATAAAATTGAGTATGACTGCTTTTATGTTGAATTATGTGAAGAAGTTGTTATGTGACACCCTTGAGTGACAATATTTACTCTGATATGTATGATTTAATTGTTGTTGTTTTAATTAAATATTTGGGGTATTTAGAAGGGTGTTACAAAACTCACCGGAGCTTTGACTCCGGTGGTGCATTGGCGCTCATCAGAACCACATGATCCATTTGAAATGTTCTAATCTCGCGGGTTGAAACTAATTACCACTTGTGTTGCACGTTGACTCGTGACTATTGTGGAACGCGCGCTAGCAGCCACTTGATATGCCACCTCAATTAATGAGGGAGATCAAGTGGTCCACGTTTTTTCTTATTTTCTGATTTTCATTTTATTTGGTTTATTTTCATTAATTCATATTAATTTTACTATTGATCCAAAAAATATGAGAGTTTCACAAAAAAAAATTAAATAAATTCCTCTTTCATTTTTTTAATTAAAATTATTTTTTGGATCATTATTAATATTTTTCATGATTTAATTGATTTTGTGAATATTTTTAATTGTTTAAAAATACTTTTAAGTTTCCAAAAATTATGAAAAATTTTCTCCAAGGTCCTTTGACCTTGTTTGACCTATGATAAATCTCATGGCCATTTCTTTGGTGTTTTGATAAGGTTTTAGGATTTTGATAAACCACAATTTAATTTAATGCATATTTTAATTGATTTTATTTGTGTAAATGCAAAATAATTTGTGTTGAGCTTCTAATATTGACATGTTGAATTGGACTTGTGTTGTTGGGCCTTGGTCAAGGTTGATTTGACTTTTTTGAGTTAAAATCATTGGACTTAGGGGATTGATGAAATAAACATTTCATCTCCCAAAATGAATGAATGATTTTAATTTGATAAAAGTCTTCCTTTGACCAATTTGTGTTGATTCCATTCCCCCTCCCTCTTCATCTCAATCCCCTTCTCTATTCATTCATGTCATGGACCTATGATATCTCTATATCCTAAGGCTAGTTGATTGCAAAATCAACATAAGCATGGATGAGATTAGGTCCACCTCTTTTGCATATTCTTTTTGTGTGTGGTATTTTTTAGGAGTATAGTTCATTATACTATGTCTCTAACATGCATTAACACCAAAATTTCTATTGCCCGACCTCAAATAGTTATGACTTCTACATAAGTCCAATTACGATTGCTTAACATAACGCTAAATTGTTGGCACGAAAGGCATAAGCATTCTAGTAAGTGAGATTGTAAGTCTCCCCTCTTTCATGGTATTGTATGGAAACTTGGCCTTTTTTCCTTCCTTTGGAAGATGTCTTGGTTCGAGGATCGATGCTTGTGAATAGTGGGTTGAGTGTTCTTCAAAGAATGACTTAAACAAAAGCAAAAGCAATACTAACTTCTAATCAACTAACAACTAACATTTAATTTCAAGCCATTTACTTTTATGCACTTTAATTTTTTAAGTCTTATTCATTTGCCATTATTCATACCATTCAACTTGCTTACCTTAATGCCATTTTCACTTTGCTCATTTGAGCCTTATCTTGTGATTATATTGTGATTGTATATACTTGTTTGTTTTTGTGGTCTTTTGACCTTAATGTACATAATAACAACAAAAACCCTAAAAGACATTTGTGTGGACTGTTGGATTTGATCTGAGACATTGGACTTAGAATTAGGCAACACTCCCTATGCAAAAGGACTTGGCCAATGCCAACTTTCATGAAACCAAGTGCTTGTGAAGTGAACTTTCATCTAATGCAAATATTGAAGATCCTTTTGAGTTCATCTGCAACATGGTCTTATTGAAGCTGTTACTTTGAACCTGTGCCTAGTGCCTACCTTTGAATTCATCTGATACATGAAATATTATGAAGAAGATCATGGAGTTGCTAAGCTTGGATGTGGCTATCTTTATTTGATGCCTTGCTCTTCATCTTGCTATTTGTGTATTGATATTGCTTGATTCTAAAGTCCAAGGGAAATTTGGGTTTCTATATGACATTCTTGTCTATTGGATTGCAGCCCGTTGGTCAGATCTTTTCAACTCTTAACTTTTAAATTTGTGTTTAAGATTAATTTCTTCATCTCTTCCCCACTTCTTTAATTTCAAATCTATCCCCCCTTTTTAAAATATTCTTTGTTTGTGCTTTTTCTAAACTTAGACCTATTGAAAATTAGAAACTTTGGCCTTATGCCATTGCATTTTCGAATTTATTTTCTTAATCAAACTTGTAAGTAAATCTAATCATATTGACTTAAAATTTTCAAAAGACAAAAATAACTAACACTCATTCAAACCTTTTTAGGCCTTTTGTGCCTTTGTTAAACTTAAAATTTTATTTAAAGCAATGCATCCACTTTGAAATTATTACCACGAACTACGAGGTTTTGATCCCTCATTTTATGTTGGTACATAGGCACAAGTCCGAAGGTCTTGTCAAACACAAAAATATAATTATTGAATTCTTTTCTCATCCCTCCACTCTATTTATTTCAAATATCATTTTGTACAAAATTACATATGCACACAAGAAAGGGCTCCCTAGGAGTACCTAGGACAATATGGATGTTAACACCTTCCCTCTGTGTAACCAACCCCCTTACCTGTAATCTCTGGAATTTTATTAGTTTTGATTTGAAAAACTTCTTATCTTTGGGTTTTGTTCGTACTTTTCCCTTTTCCCTTGGAAACAATAAAAGCGCGGCGACGATTCTAGTTTTATTGACGTTAAGTTTATTCATAGCTTAATGGTCATGAATTTACCGCTACAGGTATCTTGAGCAAACACCTGAGTAGGTACAGTTTGGGGAGAAAACAACATCTGCGGCGGGTAAGAGAAACCAGGAGGCACTGTTTGGGGAGCAAGATTCATCATTTGAGGGAACTGCCCTCCAGCTTGAGCATTAGGGGCCTGAGGTGACCCGACCTGCACTTACTGGAGTGCAGGATTGACAAGTGCATACAGAAGCATCAGAACAGAAGTTTCCCCATGATAGGCAAACTGAGCAGCTTGGTAATGATTTGGGTTCACAGGTTGAGCTGCCTGGGAAGGAATTGAAAATAGAGACGCGAGCCTTAATGCTCAGCATCGTCGTCAGGAGTTTCAGCATAAACCTGACCTTGGGTGTTCTTAGGGTTACATCAATCGCTTGAGGAGTTTGAACCATGGGCACACCCCAGGGAAAATATAATTTCCAGCAACAGTAGGGGTGGTAAGAGCCTGATGAGGGATGAAAACACCTCCATTAGCAAACTGAGAGGCGGAGTTTGGGGGCATTCCCCATGGGTAGGCAGCAACAAGCCTGTTAGAAGCAGAAGTGAGCAAAGGATGATTTACAACAGTAGGTACCACAGTCTCTACGGGAGTTTCAACAGTGGCCACAACATCAGCAGTAGTAGTCACCACAACAACATTGGTGATAACAACAGTAATAGGGTTGACAGAGGTAACAACCCTATGAGTTTGAAGATATTCCATATTGGTCTCCATATTACCCTGAAAGAGGTTCATCTCACCTTGGACCTGAGCCAAGGTTTCCTTAATAAGAACATTTTTGGTTTCAAAATCAGCCATGAGTTTGGACTTGTTTGCATGAGAAAAATAGCGACGACGTGGTTGCTGTGGAAAGATTGATAGGGTAAGCATTTTGTTTTCTTGTTAGAAAAAATGCTTGAATGCATGAATATGTATGCGAGCATAAAAGAAAAGTTTTTGAGGGGATCAATATGTCAGTTTGCATATATAGTCATACAGTTAGTAGGAGTAAAACAACAAAAACATTTCAACAAAAATCTCTTTTATTCATTTGAGGAACACACAGTACAAATTATTACAACTCGAAATTCTGTTCAATGAACTACAAAAAGATCAGCCTTGACTCTCTCAAATACAACTCTACACACTGATACAAAATGAAAATAGCCAACAGAGTGTTGTGAGGAAACATGTCAACGTATGCCTTCTTTGTCCACCCAGGAAGGTCCTCAAGCGCATGGTCAACAAATTTGACCAAGCGTCCGTGCCCGTCGTTCCAGTATTGTGCATCCTTAATAAGGTTGTATAATAGAGTGTGATTAGTCCCGCTTAAAAGATCTTATAGAAACGCCCCTCCTAATCTAATAGAACCTGAAGGTGACGACTGTGGGTCTCCCAATGAGTAGCTTCTTCCTTCAACTGATTCCTATCTTCCAAACTCTGGTGTGCTTGACCTCTCAGTTCTCGAATCTCCTCAAACATTTTGTCGAGATCACTCTGTTTCTATGAAAGAGTGACTCCTAGTTGTTTGACACGACTTTTCTCTTCCTTCAACCCCTTCCCGACATTTCTCTAACTTGTCTTGTAGATCCTTGATCTGGTCTTGCTAATTAATCTCCATTTTGCATGTGCGGTATTGGACTTCGACTAACTGCTTCTTCTTGGCTACAAGATTCTCATAAGTTACTTTAAAACCTCTCCTACCTTTCTTCTTGTATGCTGTTCAATATGAATATCAATGTCCGCTTTGAGGACTCGTTCTCTCTTCTGACTAAGATTAAGCTTCAAAGCATCCTTCTCTGATGTGACTTTTCCCAGACTAGACCGGAGGTCGGTATTCTTCTTCTCCAATTCCTTGATAGTCTCTTTGAGACGATCCACTTCATAAATAGTAGCAACAGGTGGCTCAATAGCCTTGAGACTCATGGAAGGTTCCCATAGGTATGGCAACTTAATCATCTTAGCTTTTGACTTAACCCAAGCTGAATATGATACTGTCACGGTGCATGCCTGCTTGCCCAACTCCTTTTCCAAATACGATGGATCTTACCCCAGGCTCGGCGTACTTTCTTCATCATATCAAGATTCTCAACCCCTTCAGCTATAATTAGTTCTTCCAATTGTTGGTCTTCAGGCTTTTCTTTCAATGGATACCCTAACTAACAAAGTGAGAGAACATGGTTGTGTTAATCAACCCTCCCTTAGTACTGATAAGAGGGATATTCTGAAAATCCCCACAACGAAAGATAGGTTCAACCCTAATATAAGCACGGCTATACCAGATAACATCTTCGGCATCCAAAGACATCAGCCTCTGCGATTATTTCAATGGCCTAACATTATCAGCAAACGGTCCTCTCGATAGCAAGTGAGTCATGATCCACTTGTGAAATAGAGGAATGCAACAGTTAATAGTTCCACCCTTCTTCATGTTTCTCCAATTGAAAGAGAAGAAAACATCAGCTAGTAATGTAGGAATTGGATTCTAGGAGATGAAAGTGGTGATGACGACCTTGTCAATGAACCCTTCAATACTTGGAAATAGCACTAGACCATAAATAATCAAGGCAAAGATGGCATAAAAGGCATCCCAACTTCCACTGTTGGCAAACAAAGTGTCTTTCTCGAAAAAAAACTTGGACGAAAAACCCTTGGCATTACCCTTATCCCGGAAGCTAGAATCAATCAAATCCTTCTTCATATGCAAGGCTTGTGTTATCATAGTAGAATCTGGGAAACTATCTTCATTCATGCATGGCACCTGATCCTTAATTGGTAGATGAAGTAAATGAGCAAATTCTTCCAGCGTGGGAGCTAGAAGAAAGTCCTGAAATGTGAAACAGTGCAATGTGGGATCATAGAACTATGCGAAAGTGAAGATCAATCTTGTATCTTTCTTAGTGGACAGAACCCCCAACAAGATACCATAAGCCTTTTTGAAGGCCACCCTATAGTCATCAACCAAAAGTCACCAAGCCTCCTTAGTTCATCAAACTTAGAGTCCCTTAACTTGTACTAATACATGTTCCTTTTGTCGATCTTCTCCATAACTGAGTAGACAATTGTAATTGAAAAACTGAAGGTCCCTGAAAATGCAAATGTAACAATAGAAATTAAACATTATGATGCAATGATTCCATATGGTGCAATGATGATGAGATATCATATAATCAAAGTTCTGGCATATTTTGGACAAACTGCATATTTTGTTTGTCGCAAGTTCAAAGGTCCAACGTATACACGAGAAACAAGTACGAAGGGTCTTGGTTTCCTATAAAAACCCAATATACCCCTCATAGGTATGTACTATCCTCAAAGGGTGATCCTAAAATGTTCCTAGAGTCCATGACCCATTTTGAGATATCATTGCCTTAGACGACTGACTCGTCGAACAATGATGCTCCCAAAAGGATCTACTCTAGGTGTGACATCTCGCGTCGACCATGATCACATAATAACTCCACGGAGATCAAACACGATTCTAGCCACGTTACTATCATGTGTTTATACTCAAGCTCGGGTATAAAGCTTCTCTCTCATGTATCGTCATCCCAACCCAACAATAACATATACAGATATCCAGAATAGAAGAACATAAAAATAATAAGATAAATGGTGAATAATGTAAAGCGAGTAATGCATAGAGATAAACACCGAGAATGAATGAAAACAACAAAAGCTAGGCTCGACTCCTTTTAGCGACTAGGAAGTACTTTAGGAAGCAGAGGATCCCTAGTAGAGTCGTCAACTGAAGCTAGCGGAAATATACCCGAATGCATTATACGCTCGACCATACAATAGAATCGCCATCAAACTTTATTTATTCCCAAAGGAAAGGGGATACGTCGATAAAACCCAGGGGAAGAGAAACTGGGTAAGGAAGTCGATTATGCAAGGGGAAGGTATTAACACCTCTAACATCCATGGTACTCCATGGGAACCGTTTTAATTATTCTTGCTCGAATGGGTGTGATATCTAAAGATTACTCACGAAAGAATAAGGGAAAAAAGAATGGAATAGATAAAGTGCTCGGTGAGGATTAGGGCCCTCATGCTTATGTATCCTTATAGTGCAATAAGAAATTCGGAGCTCCGTAGTTCATAGGACTAATGGCAGGAGTTGAAAAGAAGTTGTGATAAAGGTATGGTCTGGACCAAAGAATAATATGATTTAAACTCCAACAAGGGAAGAAATATGAAGCTAAGAGTAAAACTGGTATGAACCAATGTGTGAGGGGCCTAAGGCATGGTTTCACTGTATTGGAATAACCGAAAATAAAGGAATTAAGTGTTTGGTTTCACAGCACAAATAACTCTTGGTTCACAAGGTAATACAAGATAGAGCTCAAAAGGATATTGTATTTGGCTCAAAGATAGGGTATATCACATGAAGTGACTGAAGGTAGAACTTGAATGTATCATGGAGATGAATGGGAAGATAGGGGAATAATTAGGATTATGCTCTCCAAGGATTCACATCCTCGTGCCTACGTATTCTCACTATGCAATGAGAAAATCAGAGCATTCGTAGTTCGTGGAACCACGAAAACAAAGGAAAGATGAAGAAGTGTTTTCCTAAGAAACTAGGACTAACAAGACAAACAAATTCAAGGATATGATTGCAATGATGAACAATGTAGCTTGTATCAACAGAATGGTAACATGGGAACCCATAATGACAAACTGGCTTTGAATCCAAGAGTAAAAAAGGTACAGACTAAGATGTGGATGGACAGAGGCATACCCACTGTATTGTCTTACCAAAAAAGTGAATTAGGTGTTTGGCATCAAGGAAAATATCTCTTTGTTCACAAGATGGACAAATTTCCTAAAAGGATGGGTATGGACCCACAAGAAGGTGTTGTTTGGATACGAGGATAAATATATCACTTGCTGGGGAACAAACAATTTAAGATCAAAGAAGAAATGGTAGCTTGGATCCATGAAGGAATAAAACTCTGAACCGAAGAGTAAAAGAGGTACAGACGAAGATATGGAGAAAACTAGGCATACCCACTCTTGTCATAACTAGAAATAAAGGGAATTAAGTGTTTGGCATCAAGGCAAACATCTCTAGGTTCAAAGGAAAGCATTGATTATGAAATCCAAGAAAAAATGTATTTGATCTCAAAAAGATGGTATTGATTGATGAAGAAGAATAGGATTAATAAATAGGATAGCTCACGGAGAATCTGATTTCTCGTGCCTACATATTCTCACCACATAATGGGAAAGTCAGAGCTTTCATAGTTCAGCCCACTAGGGCCGACAACAAGATGATTGAGGGAAAATAAATGTTTGATGGATAATGGAATGCTAAGAGTGCTTGACAGTTGTTTGATAAGAATCACACTAAATTCTACGAATAAGGGCGAATGCTTTGAATAGCTAGGGCCTATGCCCCGTACGCAAAGTCACTCTAGGGTAGGAGAAACTCCGTCTCATCTTTCCTCATTACTTAAGCCTCGCGGCGTATGGTTTTTATCATAACTGACAAGTTGTTGGAGAAGAATCCTCATTATTGTTCCTTGAGTTAATGTTTCTCTATATGAAGAAGACTTGACACTTTGTTTGATTCACATTTTATTAAAGTCTATGAATAAGGGTGAATGCTTTGAATAGCTAGGGCCTACGCCTCGTATGCAAAGTCACTCTAGACTAGGGTAGGAGAAACTCCGTCTCATCATTCCTCATTCATTAAGGCTCGTAACATACAATTTGAATCGTAGTTACTAAGTGTTGACCTTTGATGTATCTTGTATAATCCACTACTTGGTATGACTGATATGCCTTGTATGAAAGACTGAACTTGAAGCTTCGAGATCCACAATATTAGAAATAGTCCTATCAAGTGATCAAGGGACTTTTGATCACTTTAATGGATTGTGGGATTATACATGATCAAAGGATTTAGTTGATCAAAATTGCTTTTGATCAACTTGAATTAGAGGGTTTGAATTAGCTTGAAAATGACTAATTAATCTAATCTAAAGGTTAAAGTATTCACAAACTATTCCTAGGGGAGCATGTCATATTAATCAAAAACTTGATTAAAACCATCTAATATTCTAAGTCAAAGATTAGTCCTAAAGGAGCATGCATTTATATGGCCTAAACAACAAAATAAACCCCTAAGGACAAAATAGTCATTTCACAAGGATATTGAAATTGAATTAATTTCTACTCATGAAAATCCTAATTAAAATTAATTATATCTAACTATCCTAGTATTCTAACATTCTAGAAAGTGATCTAATTATCTCATTAATTTCTAATTTTCTAAATCTAATTAAATAATTAAATTATATATTTCTAACATGTAAAATTCTATTTAACTATTTAACTAATTAAGAATTAAATCCTAATTAAACTAATCTAATCTAATCCTAATATTTGCATCAAGAGTTAATTAATTTTCCTAAAATATGTAACAAAATAGAAAAAGAAAATAATAAAAAGAAAACCAAGCAAGTCTAAACAAGAGGGTCCATTCAGCAAAAATAAAGTGTGCACACCATGGCCTCATGCGGCTGGGCCAAGACAAGACCATTTTGATGTACACATGATTAGGGAGGGGGTGCACTAGCAGGCCCATACAATATTCATCTCATTGGTATAAAGCCCAAACAATAGGCCCATTCTGGAAACCGCACGTGGGCACATGGAAGCGGATGAGGCCAAATAAGTGATGTGGCCATCAACAATGGGTCATTAGATGGAATTACTCAATGCACACGTGGATCGACACAAAATCATATGCATTAACTGGTCTATGCAATTAAGGCGTGTGCATTAATCAGCACATTAAATGCATAACAGTCATATGGAGTAGTAGTTGGCATGCTTATTATTGCCTTTAAATAAATCAACGAAAATAAAAGGGAACATTAGATAATCAATGCACGTGGGAAGAGAGAGAGGATTTAAACAGATTGAAACGAGGAACACACATTCCTCTCTCACCTCCAATCAAGTCAGTTATCCCACCGTTACCTCCTCCGCCGTGCAGGCGTAAGCCTCCGGGGACGAAGGCACTCCTAAACACCAATAAAGAACCACATCTAAACCATCTCTACGCCCTGAGTCTAAAAACACAAGTGGAATCTCCTAATTCTCCCTGACTTCCTCAAATCGAAAAAAAAGAGCTAATAACCCTAATTGATAAAATGCGAAATTAAACCCTCACCACCCGAAATCAATGCCACCTAGGTGAGGGATTAGATTCCCAACGCCGAACCCTACATTCTGATAACAAGAACAAATCAAACAAAGTCAGAAATTGGATACTCACCGTCAACGAAGACGCAGTGGCACCGGAGTCAAGTAAATCTCTTCTCCCCCTTTTTCGCTCTTCTGCAACCTTTCGTTCTTCTTCTTCAATCTTCTACCACCTTCTGTTCTTCTTCGATTTTTTTCAACGTCTTGAGTGTGAACTGTGATGCGAAAGAGAGGTTGAGAGAGTAATGGTCAGTCTCAGCTCGTGCGCGTTGAAGCTTCAAGGCGAAGCTTCAATGGCCTCAAAAGTGGAGCTCCGAGTGAGGGTGAAAGAGAGAATAATTGCAGAGAAAAATGAGAGTGAAAGAGAAATGATTGGGTGCCAAAAAAAATCGATCCTTTGAATCGATGCTTCGAAATGATTTATAGTGAAGGTTGCAATTGATTCAGTTAGAATTTGTTATGCTGAACTAAGTGAGTTCAAACAGTTAACTCACCGAGTGGATAATTCGTTTTCCTGTTGAATGTCTTAGTTGGTTAACTAATGTTATGACCGACAACCGCAGGTGAAGCTGAATGAATCAACGTGGAGTTGCTTGGACAAAAGGAGACATGCTGAACTGGTAATACTTTGCTTCGAATGCAGATTTTGTTAGCTTGGTATGGGACTACATTTGTCTGATATGTGGTACACTATTATCCTTCATTTGGCAATATCGTCTTGATATTGAAGCTTGTAATCACAAGATGGCTCAGAGTGAAAAGGTCCAACATTCACTACATTGCAATCATCAGATGCAAATCCTGTTTCTGAATCTTGTTTTAAGGAAGAACCTGCTGAGAATGTTTCCTGATCAGCAATTTGAATGTGCATTTGGAAGTTGATGTCACATGGATTTTTGAAATTACTTTTGCCATCAAGAAGAAAACTCTGGGGCTCCCAAAACATTCATTTTTTCTGGCACATTTCCAGGAGGTAAAGCCTTAGAAGATTCATAATAGGAAAAGAGATAAGCAGTAGCTCCTTTCCAGCAAGGTGAGTCTGGATTTGGAAGAAGATGTTGAAATTCAAGTCTTTCTATTTTTTTATAATCCATAATATCTTATGAATCATTCATGTCTGAAACCATTGCATTATTTCATGAGGTAGCTTCGCTGCTATATTCACGCGGAGATTTAAACCAAAGAAAGCAGCTGCCTCCTTTATATCATGGATTTTTTGTGTTCAGAGCCTCCATCTATAACAAAACGCCAAGGCTTAAATCTATATCTGACCCTGTTATAGATTTTTTGTCACATACATCAGTATATGAAAAGTGATGGTCCCCTGAATCTACAACTAATTTCAAAGGGGGCTCATGATGAGTCTCTAGAAACAATGAAGGAGATTGCAAAACTGATGTATATGAAATTGGTTTGTCAATAACTTGTGTGTGGTTTGTAATTTTGCTTCAAATGGAATGAATATGCTTGTTATTTTGTAAATGGTTTATGATTTGAATGCAAATTGTTTTGGTTTAATGTAATTGAAAGGTTGTGATGTTTGAATGAAAATATGAATCGGAGGAAGTGTGTATGTAGTTATGAATATGGTACTTGGATGCTTGAATATGTAAGGCATTGGTTTATAGAATGACTTGAAATATTAGAACGTGAATTTTGTAGGTTCTTGCATTTGGCATGGGTATTTGAGAATCAAGGCTTAAATGTCAAAAAGGCTTAAGGGCTTTAGGGAAGAAGGGTTGATTTGGTCAACTTGTTGACCAAAAAGTCAATAGTTGACCAAATTCAACTGTAGGTTAGAAACTAGGGTCTTATATTATGATGTATATGTAGGGACTTGTGTAAATGATTTGATGAATGTAATGTAAAAGTGATTTTGAATGAATGAAGTCTTGGTTTAAACGAAACAACAGTTTATGTTTAAATGCTAGGAAACAATGAGTTAACCTCGACTTAATGGACTATAATGCAAGGATGAACCGCTAATGAATGACCTAACATGGGTTAAGAATCTCAATGGACCAAAGACAACAGAAGACCCAAAAGACTAATGCACTAAATGCAAGCATGAAATCCAGGATCAATTGAAACAAACCAAGGACTAGGGTTTAGTAGTCACAGTTCAAAGTCAAGCAACAACCAAGTCCTCAAACCAATGAATAGTCAATGCAAATAATCTATCAATGCCATGAACCAACTTAGGGTTTCCAACCACAAGGCTTACCAACTCCAAGATAAAAGATTAGGGTTTGAATGAAATGGATACCAAGATACGACTTCCAAGACCTTAGGCATCTTGCAACTAGGGTCTTTAGGAATCCCAAATCCAAAAGTCAACCAAGCAAAGCACCTGAGTACCAACTATCCTTGACTAGGGTCTTAAACCAAACATCAAGCTCCTCAAGCAACATCTCAAACCATGGGCCCATAATTAGGGTTTGAATCCCTTGAAGAATACCATAATAAAACTTTGTTGAATCCAAGCTTCAAAGAGATAAAGCCACTATGGTTTTGCATCCCTTATGATCAGATGAATATCCAGGCCAAACCTCTAGGGTTTTATCCATTCCAAAGCCCTAGCTTTGCAAGCCAGGAACTTTGAATCCATAATGATCAACCACTAGATATGAATGAATGATTGATGCATATGCACGAAACATGAGGGTATGTAAATGATTCTCAAGTTAAGGGTTGGATGAAAAGATGAAAGGGGAGGGCAAATTTTTTGGCAAATTTATGCCTTTGCATTAAAGTCATGAAAATTGTATAAGAGGTAGGGTAAGTTTGGGGGTATGACAACTACCCCTATTTAATCTTCTCGGACCTGAATGTATGGATAACAACGACTTTCACGCATTCGAGGTAGGAGAGGATTAAATACAAAAAATATCCAGAAATTTGCCCTACTGGGGATGAAAGTGATATGAGGTGATGGGCATTTGTGAGGAAGTGTTTATGGGGATGGCAAATGACTTTGATATGTAGCCATCTGTCGGGGATTAAATATGGTGTTCTGTGGGGAGAACATGGGTCAGTTGTATGAGGATTGTATCATGATATGTATGATGTGCAATGCATGTTATGGTATGCAACATAAGTATTTATTAAAATGAAAAACAAAGAGAAAAGTTCAATGACAAAAGGTCAAGGAGAAAAGTGAGGGAAAAACGACTTCTTTGGGATAAGTTTCATATGCTATGGGTGTTGATAATCCCTAGAAACGACTGAGAAGATCTAAAATCTTGATGACAATAATCCCTAGCAACGACTGGGAAGGTTAAAAAATAGGGTGACAGTCCCTAGAAACGACTAGGAAGGTTTAGGTTTAGCAGCGATTCCTACAAACAACTGGAAATACCTGACTTCTAATGATGACAATCCCTAGCAACAACTGGAAAGATTTAGGTTCAGTCACAATTACTAGCAAAGACTGGGAATACCTGAATTCTAATGGTGATGGTCCCTAGCAACGACTGGAAAAATTTAGGTTCAGTGACGATTCCTAGAAACTGATGGGAATACCTGAATTCTAAAGATGCCAATCCCTAGCAACGACTGGGGAGATTTAAGTTCAGCAACGATTCCTAGCAATGGTTGGGAATACCTGAATTCTAAAGATGCCAATCCCTAGAAACAGTTGGGGATATTTAAGTTTAGCGACGATTCCTAGCAACGGTTGGGAATACCTGAATTGTAAAGATGCCAATCCCTAGCAACGACTGGGAAAATTTAGGTTCAGTGACCATTCCATAGCAACAACTAGGAATACCTAAATTCTAAAGATGACAATCCTTAGCTATGACTGAGATGGTTTAGATCTGATGGGATCCTTCCAAGTGTATATGCTGAGGATGTTTATAAGAAATTACTTTTGAGTAAGATTTGAATGCGGCTTATGCATGCCCCATTTTAAAGGGTATATTATGATCCGATGTCATGTATGCGAAATGCCAATGTATGCTTGGGCTGATGGGGATATGAAAATGCGTGGTTTATGGGTTGTTCCAAGTATGATTAGGCTTGTGGTTAGGATTTATTGGGAGTGCCAATGATGATTGGGCTTTGGAGGTGTGTCAAACAAGGTTGGGCTTAACTTTGCTTGGGGAGAGTGGACTGACTTCCCGACATCTCAATCTAGATCTTCTAACGTTCAGGATGTGTCTGGTCCATTTATTGCTAGTTATTGATCATCCTGATGAGGATTCATTGATCTGGACAAGTCGAAGGGACTTTGTGGCTTTGTGGCTTTGTGGTGCCTTTGTATACCAAACTTATTAAAACTATGGTTACCTTTAGGTATTTTGAAAGGAGAGTAACTTCGGTGTTTTCCTTTGATTTTTTTAATATTTGTTAACCCCACAATTATAACATGCAATACTTATTAAAACAAATTCATATTTCACAAACAAAGTAGGAAAAATAAATGTATTGAGAACATTTGATGAAAAAAGATTTCATTAATAAAAGATAAACCCTTAAATAGGTAATCTATAAGAGGAAGCAATTCCAAAAAGAGGTCATTGTAAAAAGAAATGGAAAAACAATAATGGAAAGTAGAAAAACTCGGATTTCCACTGAGTTCCAATTTCTTCTATAATCCCTATGTCTTCGAAGGTCCTCGGATCTTGCTTTAGAAGAAGAACATTGGACTGACTCTCCATTTATGATGAGTTCAAAAGATTCTTTGCAGACCCTAGCCTCTCGCTTTTATAAATCCCTAACTTTTGCCTAGACCACCCTTTCGGGTTTTCAGTCTATCGGGAGATCCCTTTTTGCCTAAGCTGCCATTTCAGGTTTTCAGCTTATTGGATTTTCTTTTTTTCTTAAGCGTAGTATTTCTTGACTGCATCCGCGTTCGCAGGGGATGGAAGATCTTCACCATCCATAGTCGAGAGTATTAAGGCTCATCAAGAGAAAACCTTCCTCACCATGTATGGACCCTCATAGTTAGGCGTCCATTTTCCCCTTGGATCAATATGAATCGGTATAATCTTTCTCAATACCAGATCTCCCGCCTTGAGACTTAGAGGAAAAACCTTTTTGTCGAATGCCCTTTTGAGACGATTTTGGTATAGCTGGGTGTGGCAGATGGCTTCCTAGCGCTTTTCATCAATTAAGTTTAGCTGATTAAGTCTTGCTTGTACCTATTCAGCTTCGTCGAGCTTGGCATTGGTCAATATCCTCAAGGAGTGGATCTCTACTTTAACAGGCAGAATGAAATCCATGCCATACACGAGAGAGAAGGGGGTTGCTCTAGTGTAAGCACGTACTGAAGTACGGTAGCCATGCAAAGCAAATGGGAGCATCTCATGCCAATCCTTGTAGGTTTTCACCATCTTTTGCACGATCTTCTTGATATTCTTATTGGCTACCTCAACAACACCATTCATCTTTGGAGGATACGGTGATGAGTTATGGTGATCGATCTTGAATTTCTTGCACAGTTCTTTCATCATTTTGTTATTGAGGTCGGAACCATTATTGATAATGATTTTGTTTGGGACCCTATAACAATATATGATTTCTTTCTTTAAGAAACAAGCCACCATTTGCTTGGTGACGTTTGCGTATGAGACCGCTTCCACCCATTTGGTGAAATAGTCTATATCTACCAAAATGAAATGGTGTCCATTTGAGGTAGTCGGCTAGATGCAACCAATCACGTCAGTGCCCCACATGGAGAAAGGCCAAGGTGATGTTAAGACATTAAGCGGAACTGGTGGCACGTGTATCTTATTGGCATAAATCTTGCATTTATGAAATATTTATACGTGGTGGTAGCAATAAACCTCCATTGTCATCCAGTAATAGCCATCCCTCAAGATCTTCTTGACCATTGTGTGTCCACTAGCATGTGTCCTAAAGGAGCCTTCGTGAATTTCCATTATAATCCGGTTCCTTTCATGTTTGTCTATGCATCTGAGCAAGGCTAAATCATATTTTCTCTTCTACAGTACCCCTCCACTAAAAAAGAACTTGGCCGATAGCTTTCGAAGATACTTATTTTCTGGGTATTCCCGACTCTCCAAGTACCTCATGTTATCATAAAACCAATGATGGCCATCAGACTCTTCTTCAGTTGCCAAATAGTATGCTAGTTCATCCAAGTAGTCAATGCGGATAGATGGTGCTTCATTTTTCCACTTAACCTTAAACATGGATGATAGAGTAGCTAAGGCATCGGCCAACTGAATCTCCTTTCGAGGAATATGATGGAATCTGATCTCACCAAAATATGGGATTAGCTTCAAGACACGCTCTTTGTACGTGATCAGTTTGTGATCACGAGCTTCATAATCTCCTTTCACTTGGTTGATTACCAAGGCTGAGTCTCCATAGACTTCGAGAATCTTGATCCTTAGATTGATAGTTGCTTCAATACCAAAGATACAAGCCTCATACTCCGCCATACTATTAGTGCAACCGAAGTATAACCTTGCGGTGAAGGGTAGATGAAAACTAGACGGGGATGTGATAACTGCCCCAATTCCATTGCTTTGAGCATTAGAAGCACCATCGAACACAAGTGTCCAATGTGACCCAGGTTCTGGTCCTTCCTCGGGGTCGGGAATGTTGCAGTCCCTTATAAACATTATATCCTTGTCATGGAATTCAAAGTGCATCGACTGATAGTCTTCCAAGGGTTGATGGGCAAGATAGTCGGATAAGACACTTCCTTTGACAACTTTTTGTGTGACATGTTAAATGTCATACTTAGTCAGGGCCATCTGCCAACAGGCTCTTCCTGGTTGAGTAGGCTTTTCAAAGATGTACTTGATAGGGTTTATCTTGGAGATTAAAATCGTTGTATGCGTCATCATGTACTTCCTCAAGCGTTTAGTAGCCCAAGCAAGTGCGAAACATATCTTTTCATCCATTGAATACCTACTCTCATAGTCGGTAAACTTCTTGCTTAAGTAGTAGATTGCATGATCCTTCCTTCTAGTCTTGTCGTGTTGATCGAAAACACATCCCATTGACCCTTCGAGGACTGTCAGATACATAATAAGAGGTCTTCATGGCACATGAGGCATTAAGATTGGAGGTTATTGCAAGTATTCTTTTATCTTTTTAAATGCACATTGGCAATTGTCATTCCACACGACTGCCTGATCGCGAAGCAGCTTGAATATTGGCTCACACATGGCCGTGAGGTAACATATAAATCTGGAGATGTAATACCATCTCCCTAAGAATCCACAGACCTCCTTCTTAGTTTTCGGTGCTGGCATAGCTTGTATGGCTTTAACCTTTTCAAGATCGACTTCAACTCCTCGTTGGCTGACAATGAATCATAGCAATTAGCCGGATCTCACCCCAAAAGTGCATTTGCTAGGGTTTAGCCACAATTTTAACTTCCTTAGACGTGCAAATAGTTTCTCCATATTAACTAGATGCTCCTCTTCGGTTTGGGATTTTGCAATCATATCATTAACATAGACTTCAATCACTTTATGAATCATATCATGAAAGAGTGTCATCAGTGCACGTTAATATGTTGCGCCAACGTTCTTTAGACTGAAAGGCATAACCTTATAGCAAAAATTTCCCCATGGGGTGATGAAGGTAGTCTTTTCCATGTCATCCGGGGCCATTTTAATCTGGTTGTAGCCGTAGAAGCCATCCATGAAAGAGAATGCAGAGAACTGAGCCGTGTTGTCCACTAGTACGTCAATGTGAGGCAGTGGGAAGTCTTCCTTTGGGATAGCTCTATTCAAATCTCTATAATTCATGCACATTTGCACTTTCCCGTCCTTCTTGGGTACTGTAACACCTCAAAATTTGCCCTCCTCTTCTTGGGACTAGTTTGACACATTGCATTTCATTTTAGGACATTAGGCATTGCATTTTTTGCATATCATATGAAACAAAAAAAGGTCATTCTCCAAGGTCTTTTCAGAAGATGGAGAAGTTACATGATTCAAGCCTGAGGGTTTCTCTAAATGGATGATCAACCATCTAAGGGTTTGCACTTCAGTCAGGGTTTCCTGATCTTTCAAAGGTTGAGCATTATCTTGTTTGCAAGGATATATTACCATCATCATGGTTATGTCATCATCCAGGGCTTCATTGTGCATTCTCAAGTTCCTTTGGATTAGGGTTTTGACCTCTGGTCAACCCTAATCAATGACTTCCTTCCAGCCAGGGTTTCTCAAGGAGATGAAGTATTTTATTGAGATGGAGATCACATGATCATTATGAGGAGCTTACAGGAGCTAGGGGTTCATTTTTGAGCAATTTCCCCAAGTGTTTGAGGCTCAAGCTGATCAGGGCATGTCAAGGTCATCTGAGGACCACAAGAAGTCAACTGTGCAACAGCTGAGGGCTATAAGTTGGGGAGATGAATTTAAACACCTCATTCATGTTCAAAAGAGGTCCATTTGTCATTTCAAACATCTATCTTGAAGATTTTGAAGCCATGGCAAAAGTTTCCAAAAATGGAAAGTGACCTATAATTGAAAGTTTCCAAAAATGGCAAGTTTTTGGTCCACATTCAGCTTGACTTTTCAACATCAAAGAAGCTTCAAATGGATTTTTGTTGAACATGAAAGTTGAAGATCTTCCTCTCCTCTTTTCAAAAAGTCCTATATCATGTCCATCTGGTGATTGGTTGAGAATTTATGGTCAAATGATTACAAAGTATGCATGGAAGTTCAAAATGCCATAACTTTTGACTCAAAACTCCAAATTGGTCCACTCTTTTTGCAAAATGCTCCTTATGACCAAGACTTTCCAAATCAATCATTGCCTTGCATGAAAAAATCTCACATGATCAAGTGTCCATACAAGTGCATTTTGGAGGGAAAATTGACAATTCAAAATTGGTGGATCACATGAGCAAAATTCCAATCCAATGTTGTTTATTGACTGATTTTAAGTGGAATTGAAGCTTAGCATGACACTGTTCACGTGCACATTGCTCATGCTAAGCACAATTGCCAAATTTGCAAAAACACCTTATATCTCATTAATCCCAATTAACCATTGCCTAATCTTGATTACAACATCATTAGCACAGAGTATATAAGCTTAAGCATAACTGTTTTTCAGAGAACAATAATTCTAGATCTAAAAATTTGATTTCCCTCTCAATTTTCTCTCTCTTCAATTTTCAAATTTCTTCATCCAATTCCACAAAATTCTTGCATAATCGTGTTTATCATGCATCATTGATGAAGAATCATCATCTAGTTTGAAGAATTCAGTGCAGATTCGAGCTACACAAGAACATGAACATGAACATGGAAGCTTTAAATTGAGCTGGATTCAAGGTGATTCAATTACTATTTCGTGCATAAAACTTCAAGTTGAGGTTAGAGGAGAAGATCTGGACGTTTTGGAGGCTTGAACACGTGAATTCAAACACTGCAAGTTCAAGTAAGCTGAAATTCAATCTTCATCTTTTGTTGTTTCATGTACATAATTAGGTAGATCTTTTGATGCTGATGATTCTGATATAATTAGATCTTTATTTGGTTGAGAAAGAAGCATGTTATGTTGATTTGAATTTTTGATGTTCATATGGTTTTTGCTCGATCCGCTCATGTTAGGAAGATTTAGTTTGAATTGATCATAGATTTGGAATGTAGGCTGTAAGACCTTTCGATTGATGTGCTTTTTACGCGTTTCTGGAATTTTTTTTCATGCATGTCCGCCGGAGCTAGCCGGGGAAGACGACCGAAATCACTATTCCGGCCGTCTGGTTCAGTAGCTTAGGGTTTTGATTCCAGCGCCTTGAACCTCTCTCACCTGTGTTCGATCCTTGGGAATGTTTGTTTAATTGATTTATTTTGTGAGCGCCCTTGGACCTGTGTAGCGCGTGTTCGAACCTGGCGCATTGCATTTCTTCAATTTTCATTGGATTTTCTCTTTTGCCTTGCCTTGCCTGGGTTTGATACCTGGCTCTTGCACTTTCTGATTTATTTGTTTGAGCGTGCCTTGGACCTTGCTAACCTGAGTTCGAATCTGGCTTGTATGCATTGTGCTGATTTCATTTCAAATAACATTTTCGACATTATTTTTACTATTATGTCATTTTATTTCATCAACTTTGAAAAATCATAAAAAAATAGAAAACATGTCCAAATTAATCCAATTTTTTTTTCAAATGTTTGTTTTAATGTCTAGTTTTTTTAGCATTTATTTCCTGATTTTTGTGTTGCTGGATTTTTAATTGTGCTTGATTGTTTGAACATGATGCCAATTTGCTATGTTGTGCTAATTGATTTGTGGAATGCTCATGGTTAATCCAATTGCCTTGAAATTTGACATGCTTAATCCTAACATGTGACATGATGTTTTGGCTTTTGTTTGGCATTTTTATCATTTGATACCACTGTTTTGGACACATGGACATGTAGTGTGACATTTGGTGTAACATTTTGTGCTTTGTACTTGTGCATTTTCATTCATACACCATTTGTTGTCTTCTAGATTTAATTTTTGGTATGATGCTTGTTCATAACATGTTAAACTGACATAAAAAATTTCATGATCATTGGATACATTTCTGTTTTAATGTGGATTTTCTATTCTTGATGTCCAACTTTGATCACATTGTTTGCCTTTGTATGACATGAATCATTTGATGGCTTTGCCTTATGATTTGGCTTTGGTCCTTTTGAGGACTCTTTCTTGTCTGATTGAATGTGCTTCATGTGAAATATTGACTAATGTTTTGTTCATTTGACTTGCCTTTGACCCTAGTCTTTGCACTAGTGGTTTGTACTTACCAATTGAGCTTTGTGTTTCAGGTTTGAGCATTTGGCCCTAATGGTTGGTTGGGTTTCACTATTTGAGATGCAAGTTGCTTTGATTACTAACTCTTGTTGTGTTGTAGGTCCATTGATGTGATGAACTCACTTGAGTGCTTGCACTTATGACTTGCATTGTGTAGATCTTGGAAAGTCCCACTGTTGTCTGTTGGTTTTCTGAATATAATACTAACTGTTTGGCTTTTTGTACAGGTACATTAGTCGCTTTTAGCTCTTGCTTTTGCTTTTGCTTTGGAGTGTGGTTGATACACCACTGAGGTAGTTTAGCCTTCTCACTCCATGTAGTTTGGAAGCCCTGTCACTTTTTTGGCAGGCGTTTGGCTGAAGTCCTCCTTATGAGGCTCTGACTGTGTATGTTTATATTTGTGCCAAAGACCTACTTGTTGAGGCCTGTTACTTGATAAGTCCTCCTAAGTGAAGAGGAAATTGACAGATAGAAGGGATTAGCAATCAATCCCCTGTTATTCAGTGAGTCGTTCATTATGCTCGCACTACGTGCTGATGCTCTTGAACAATGTACCCAAGATCTCTGTATAGAGTCAGTCAAGTGGAATAAAGTCCCTCTTTCTGGATCCCCACGCTTTCTTTGATTTGAGCTCACCCCGGCCAGGGTTAAGAGCATGAGGTCTCATCCTCATTACCATTTTGATCTGCTCACCCTGACGTTCAATGTCAGTGGTTAAGAGCTCCTGTTTACCTTTGCATTCTGGCTTGTTTGTCGAGGTTGATATGACCCCTCTTGACTAAAGCCCAACCATTTGTCTGAGCCTCTTGTTTGTATATAGAGTGTGATGATTGCTTTTGATGTGGTTATCTGCTTTCCACTTCTCATCTCCTTTTCTGTAGGAGTCGTACGATCAACTTTCGAGGAAGTTGAACGTATGTAGAGATAGACTTGAGTTGACTCACTTCCTGTGTGAGTCAAACTCTTATTAGAGACCTCAATTTAGGGATTATCGTTTGCATGACAACTATTAGGCTCGAGTTAGTCTCCCTTTTAGTTTGTTTGCTTCCCTGGTCTCTGGTTAGGAGAGAGTTTCTCCCCTGTTAAGGGGAACTACATCGCCCTGATTCTCATACCAGATGAGATACGTAGGCAGGAGATCGAGCGAGATCTCTCCGGGCAACCTTTTGTTTCTTTTGACGTCTCAGCGTCTCTTTCTCCTTTTGTTTGTTTGTAACTATTAGGTTCGAGTTCCAGACTCCCTATTAGTTTGTTGTCTCCTTTCCCCTGTTAAGGGGAACTACGTCGCCCTGATTCTCATACCAGATGAGATACGTAGGCAGGAGATCGAGCGAGATATCTCCGGGAAACCTTTTTGTTTCTTTTGACGTCTCAACGTCTCTTTGTGTTTGTGTGACAACTATTAGGCTCGAGTTCCAGACTCCCTCTTAGTTTGTCAATCTGATAACCTTTTTCTTTGGTGTTCGCTGGTTAGCGTGTGCTATTGTTTGGAGTCAGATGTAAGTCCATGTATTGGCTTTCTGTTTCCTTGTTTGTGTTGATTGTTTGGAGTTGGATGTAAGTCCATGGATTGGCATTCCGTTTCCTGTTGAGTGTTTCTTTTGACGTCTCAGCGTCTCTTTTCGGTGTTTTGTTTCGGCGTCCGTTAACCGAGCTACGAGTGCTCTGATTCTTTCTCTGGATAGAGAAGATACGTAGGCATAGGATGCGATGTTCTAGCGAGCATGATTCCCATTTCCCCGAACTACGTCGACTCTGATGTTTGTTTCTGACAAACTACGTAGGCCCAGGATGCGACATCCTGCCGAGTCCACTTCCTCCGTCTTCCTTCACCTGGTTTATTATTCCAGTGTATGCATTTCTTTGAGCAGTTATTTAGCAACCTTATTCTATTCTTTTCCTATTCTTTTGAGCGTGGATCCCGTCGAGTACGACGGACATGAGGGGTGCTAATACCTTCCCCTTGCGTAACCGACTCCCGTACCTTGTAATCTCTGGTCGTAAGACCGTTCCTTTCCCTTTCTTAGGTTAGTCCTGCGCTTCCTTTCCGTCATTGGATGAATAGCATCGGTGGCGGCTCTGTAAACTTGTGTTTTTTTCCGCCGGTTGTTTTTCGCGTTGCGACAGCTGGCGACTCTGCCGGGGACAAAATTGACCTCTTACTGGTCCATCTTCCCTAAGCGAGTCAACCCTAGCGCTCTTTAGGGTAGTTTGGGTTGCTTTTACTGCTTTATTTATTGCATTTATGATTATTATACCGTGATTGTATATACTTGCATATATGTTTGCATGCATCATATTATCACTATGCTGGATTCTGGACAGGTTTGGTTCCTTTGATTTGGGGTGGGTGTTCTGAGTGGGGCTAAAACCCAGGCCCGAGTATACACCTAGGATTAGCGTGGTCTCATGTTGCCTCACATGTTAGGTTAACATGATTGTTGCGACGTGACATACCACAGCCGGACGAGGTTCTTCTGAGAGAGCTCTTCCTTGTGGAGTTTCCACTATGGTTGGGTTTATCTCTTTCGAGCTGTTAACTTTGGTGACCTTTCTTTCCCGGATCTTTGGTTTAGATGATCTTATGAGAGCTACAACGGCACACCCGAAAGGGCAAACCCGTTGAGTATCTTGTCCGATTGTCGAGACCATTATCCGCCTTAGGATGACCTTATTAGAATTCACCTGTGAGGGGAGGGGTTGATTCTTACAGATACAGGTTCTGTTGGCGACTCTTTGATGGTGACTCTGGTTCAGTTGGATTATGGATATTTATTTCTGAGACGCCGGAGTTCTGTCCGTGGTATTTATCAGCGGGTTCCGTTTATTTCGGATCCCCGGGTTGAATTTGGGGTTGCTTGTCCGGATGGTCAGTGGTTTTCCAGTGATGATGGTGATGTATCCTCAGGTTCCGTTTATTTCGGAACCCCGAGTTGGATTTATGGTTACTCAGTCCCTCAGATGGTTGTGATCAGTTCAGAGACCGGAATCCAGTACAGTTGATGTTTAGATGACTTGGAGGATGGCACAGTGCATTGCATTCATGCATCTACATCATTCCCATTTTGCATTCATCTGCATCTAACTCATGTCTATCCATATTCAGGGTACGTTCTCGATTGAGATTCTGGTTAAGAGACTTCCTGATGTCAGAATGTTATCGTCAAATTATTATCCGTCTCGATGAAGCCAGAATCAAAGGACAAAATGTTTCTCATACGGATAGACATTGCATTCATGCGTGAGTCATAATAACCTATTTTCTGTTTTGCAGGTGTCAGTTTCTAACGTGTTTGATTGACTCAGGAATCGTTGCTTGCGCACGCCGAGTCATTCTTCTGCACGTAGCTTGTCCACACAGATACCCTACTAGACGCAACAAACGCAAACTGATGGATCCACCCAATGCTGACATTCTCGAGCTGAAAGAGAAGATGAGTGAGTTGATCAACGTCATGCAAGGGTTCGCCTTGGGTCAGAAAGCAATCGCCGAGAAGGTGGAGAGGATTGAAAGCTGGCTGAGAATGGGGAAAATACAGGGAAATGCTCCGTCGTCTGGAGTAAAGAAGCCCTTTGGTGATGGTCAGCGCAAGAAGGAGGGTGAATCGAGTGATGTGTATGCCCAAAGGGGACACGGTAGGGATCGTTACCACCCGTATGCTGCTACGGTAATGATTCCTGCTGGTAATCAATCTGTACAACAACAACAGCAGCCGCCTCAACAAAGAACACAGAGGGCCGGGTACCAAGTTAGGAGAAGGATGTCAGATCGCCAGTTTGATAGGCCACCCGTGACATATGCCTTTCTGTTGAGGAAGTTGAAGGATCTTGGGTTGGTTCAGCTGAGGAAGTTGGCTCCGGTAATACTAGATCAGAGGCCTGCAAGTCACGATGAGAACGTCAAGTGCGAGTTCCATTCTGGTGCACCCGGGCATAACATTGAGGGTTGTAAAGCTTTTAAGCATGTCGTTCAAGATTTGGTGGATTCTAAAGCCATCAATTTTGCACAGACGCTGAATGTTGATGCTAACCCCATGCCGATGCGTGGTCCTATGAAGGTGAACGTGATGTTAGAGGATAAGAGAAAAATAGAGGTGACGGATGTGGATCAGCTAAGGACTCCAATGTCTGTGGTTAAGAGACATCTGATGAAGAGTGGAGTTTTCCCTGGTTGTGATGATTGTTGTGCTGCTTGCACTGTCACTACGAATGAGTGTGTAATGTTGAGGGAGACGATTCAGAGAATGATGGATGGGGGACGTCTCCGATTTGAGAAAGTTGATTGGGGGGAGGAGGATATTTTTGTCAGCCACTTGTCATCGTTCAAGTACGTGGAAATGAACGGTGAAATATGGGAAACACCGAGTCAGGCATTCGAAACCGTCAAGGTGGAGAATGCTGTTTTTGCTAAGGAAGAGAAGAAGCCGTCCATTTCTTCTTACAAACAGGTTGCTGAGGTGGTGAAGAGTGGAGAAGCCCCAGGTTGGGGAAGGATGATAAACATCGCGACAAAAGAAGACAGGTTTGGGGTTGGCTATCAGCCGGGCCAAGGCTCGTCTGGACAGAGCAAAGGACGTCATCAGCCGTTCACGTTCACCAGTGCTGGAATGCTAGATCCAGATCACGTCTGTGCGGTGGGTGAAGAGACTGACAGTGACTGCGAGTGTGATTCGTGGATAAAACCGTGCATACCAGGGATGGAGATCCATAACTGGAAGGCCAAAAAGATCATCACTGTCACTCTACGTGAAGAGTAATATTTCTGTTTTTCAATTCTGTTTGCATGAAAACCATACGTTTTGCCCGAAACGTAATGGTTCATTGTAAGGGCCACCTCATGTGTTTCATTTTGCAACATTTGCATCATTAATAAAAGGATGTTTTTCGCATTAAAAGCGGTGTTCCCTGTTTTTCATTTATTTTTGCAGTTTAATAAAAATAAATTAAAATGGCAATGTTTGTTTTCATTTTTCATCCTTTTATTTTGTCTCGTCCCAACTCTAAAGCAATGCATGAATCAACATTCATGCAGATGCGATCATTCTCCGGATCTCATTGATAACAATCCTGTTACACCTTCATATGACTTCGACAATCCGATCTATCATGCCGAAGAAGAAGGCAAAGAAGATTGTGAACTGCCGAAGGAATTAGCCAGGTTGTTGAAGCAAGAGGACAAGGTGATTCAACCGCACGAGGAGCAAGTCGAGGTTGTGAATCTGGGTACCGAGGAGGTCAGAAAAGAAGTGAAAGTCGGGGCCGCTTTGGAGGTGAATGTCAAGAGCAGAATGGTAGCCTTGTTGAAAGAGTATGTTGATATCTTCGCCTGGTCTTATTAGGATATGCTAGGGTTGGATACCGATATTGTTGTGCACAGGTTGCCTTTGAGAGCAGACTGTCCTCCAGTGAAGCAGAAGTTGCGCAGAACTCGACCTGAGATGGCCATGAAATTTAAAGAGGAGGTTCAAAAGCAGTTGGATGCTGGTTTCCTAGTTGTCACTAATTATCCGCCTTGGGTCGCGAACATTGTGCCGGTGCCGAAGAAGGATGGAAAGGTGAGGATGTGTATGGACTACCGGGATTTGAACAGAGCTAGCCTGAAAGATGATTTTCCATTACCTCACATTGATGTGTTGGTAGATAATACAGCTCAATTCTCGGTGTTTTCCTTCATGGATGGATTTTCTGGTTATAATCAAATCAAAATGTCGCCAGATGATATGGAGAAAACAACGTTCATCACACCATGGGGCACTTTTTGTTATAAGGTGATGCCATTCGGTCTCAAGAACGCCGATGCTACGTATCAAAGAGCCATGGTGACTTTGTTTCATGATATGATTCATCATGAAATTGAATGCTATGTTGATGACATGATAGCAAAGTCCCAAACAGAAGAGGGGCATTTGGTAGATCTGGCCAAGTTGTTTGACCGATTGAGACAATTCAGACTGAGGTTGAATCCGAATAAGTGCACTTTCGGGGTGCGGTCCGGTAAGTTGCTGGGGTTTATTGTGAGCGAAAGAGGAATCGAGGTTGATCCTGCTAAAGTAAAAGCAATACAAGAAATGCCTGAACCGAGAACAGAAAAGGAGGTTCATGGTTTCTTAAGTAGATTGAACTGCATTTCACGGTTCATATCTCATCTAACAGCCACGTGTGAACCCATATTCAAGTTGTTGAGAAAAGATCAAACGGTCAGGGAATGATGATTGCCAAGCGGCATTTTGAAAAATAAAAGAATATTTACAGGAGCCTCCGATTCTGATGCCTCCTGTGGAGGGACGACCGTTAATCCTATACTTGACAATCCTCGAGGGGTCTATGGGGTGTGTACTGGGGAAGCATGACGAGTATGGTCGAAAAGAGCATGCAATTTACTACCTTAGCAAAAAGTTTACCGACTGTGAAACAAGATATTCACTGCTCGAGAAAACTTGTTGTGCTTTGGCATGGGCTGCTCGCCAACTAAGACAGTATATGCTGGTTCATACCACTTTATTGATTTCCAAGATGGATCCGATCAAGTATATATTTGAGAAGCCAGCATTGGCCGGACGGGTTGCGAGATGGCAAATGATTTTGAATGAATACGATATTCAGTATACTTCTCAAAAAGCAATAGAGGGGGGTGTATTGTCTGATTACCTCGCCCAGCAACCCATTGAGGATTATCAACCGATGAAGTTTGAATTCCCTGATGAGGACATCATGTTTCTCAAATCGAAAGATTGTGAGGAACCGATCCCGGAGGAGGGGCCTGACCCTGAGTCCGAGTGGATTCTGATGTTTGATCGGGCCGTTAATGTGAATGGTAGCGGAGTTGGTGCTGTTTTGGTTACGCCGAAGGGATCCCACATTCCTTTTGCTGCCCGGCTAACATTTGAATGCACCAACAACGTGGCTGAATACGGAGCTTGTATCTTGGGTATCGAACCTCAGTATGTACGTCTACTGGGGCAACACCTTTTTCGCTTGTGTATGGAATGGAAGCCGTGTTACCGATTGAGGTCCAGATTCCGTCGTTGAGAGTCCTGATGGATGTGAAATTGGAAGAGGCTGAATGGGTAAGGACTCGGTATGAGGAGTTGAGCCTGATTGAGGAAAAAAGGCTGGCGGCCATTTGTCATGGACCGTTGTACCAGTAGCGAATGAAGCGTGCTTTTGACCGAAAGGTACGACCTTGTGTGTATCATGTGGGAGATATGGTCTTGAAAAGGATCCTTCCTCCTCAGAACGATCGTAGGGGCAAGTGGACACCCAATTATGAAGGTCCATTCGTGGTCAAGAAGGTTTTCTCTGGCGGAGCCTTGTTGTTGACGACCATGGATGGAGAGGATTTTCCATCCCCTGTGAATGCGGACGCAGTTAAAAAATACTTCGTATAAGAGACCCGCTGGACGAAAAGAATAAAATAGTCCAGGCAAAAAGGGGCATCCCGGCGAATCGAAGAAAAAAAATGAAAAAAGGTTCAGGCAAAAATTAGGGATAAAAAGAAAAAAAACTGTACACCCGGCAAGTCGAAAACCCCACAAGGGCGGCTTGGGCAAAAAAGGGTATCCCGGTGGACTGAAAACCCGAAAGGGCGGTCCAGGCAAAAGAGGGAATGAAACGAACAACTGCGTCTAGCATGATCGTTTGTACTTTGGATATGACAAGTGGATAATCCCCGACAGAGATCGGTCGGAAGCGTCTTGTTCAGAAGGCAGAAAGCACGGAGAGTCTTGAGGACATATGGGGTGTAACCGAGTTGGAACTCGATGAGATCACGGGTTCACATTGCCATTAGGATAGATTTTCCTTTTGTGCGCAATTACCTCTTTTCAGGGATTGCTTCCTGTGTATTGCTCAGTCATGAGCCACTTTTGTTCAACCAATAAAATGCATATTCAGTCAAATAATTTTGTTTTTGTTTTCATTACCGCTTTGATTGCAAAAACATCCGTTTATTTTGATAAGAATCTTTGCATTTTGAGACATAAAGATCCCTTCCAATGCATGTTTATAGGATTGAAAACTTGAAATCTTATTCGGAAGGTTGAGTGACCCAGGTGTTGAAATTTTGGCACGCCTGGGGCACGTTTTTATCTGACGATCTCTTTTGCAGGTGCTGTCGGTTATTTTTACTCACTTGCAGTTTGTGATATGAAGCCTTTTGACAAAAGATTCCTTTGAAGTCCAATCAGGGACGAGAAGTTGAAGAATGGTGTAAAGGACGGCGAAAGAATTGCGACGATCCTAGAGGGTTAATCAAGAAGACTCTTCAAAGTCTGAGGACCGGAGAGTTGGCCCGAATCTGAGGAGATCGATTGTCTCGGAGTAGACAGAAGTCGAGAATACAAGGTGATGAATCAAGAAGACTCTTCAAAGTCTGAAAAGTGGAAAGTTGACACCATGGTTAGATGGTGAATGCCAGTGTTCGACGAGTCGACGGGCGTTCCGTGTCAAATATGTCGTACCTCCACAACAGGTTCGAGATCGGTATGTCTTCGGCAGTCAGACCTGAAGGTTGTTGTTTCCCCTAGCAGGGTTGAGATTGTTATATCCCCAGCAAGTCGGAAGATTGCTGTTTCCCCAGCGGAGGTGTGCGTGGGTAGCTGTTTCCCCAGCGAAGTCCCCAAGCGGATCAGGTTCAGTGGAGGTCATCCTTAGTAAGGGATTGTCCTTTCCCCAACAGCAGTGCTATTCCCAAGCAGGATTGGAGATTGGAGCGATATCGAGTTCCTCGAGCTCCCCAGTAGAGTCCCCTGAGGGGGATACTTTTTATGCATTCATCATTTAGAGAAGCATAGCATATTGCATAATTCATTGTGTAGCATTTCCATGGTTATGGAGCATTACGCTGTAAAAAAAAATCATGCATCAGCATTGCAAGCATAAGCTAGTCTCAAGCCGTGGTTACCGTTTGAGAATTGGTTTAGCTGGTTGGTGAAGATGTTACTCTAAGGAGTTTAGCATCGTGACGTTGGATCAACGGTATTCCCCAGTAGTGTGATATTGGAGGAAGAATTTCTGTCGAGCGGAGATGGAAGTTGGAAGATGTTACTCTGAGGAGCTTAGCATCGTGACGTTGGATCAACGGTATTCCCCAATAGTGCGATGTTGGAGGAAGAATTTCTGTCGTGCGAGATGGAAGTTGGAATATGTTACTCTGAGGAGTTTAGCATCGTGACGTTGGATCAACAATATTCCCCAGTAGTGCGATATTGGAGGGAAATTTTCCGTCGGGCGGAGATGGAAATGAAGATCGGAGAACGTTACGCGATCAGCACGAAGAACGAGGTTCAAATGGAGAAAAGGAAGTGCTGGACATTTTCTGGAGAGCGAGGTTCAAATGGAGAAAAGAAAGTGCTAGGCATTTTCTGGAGAACGAGGTTCAAATGGAGAAAAGGAAGTGCGGGGCATTTTCTGGAGAACGAGGTTCAAATGGATAAAAGGAAGTGCGGAGCATTTTCTGGAGAACGAGGTTCAAATGGAGAAAAGGAAGTGCGGGGCATTTTCTGGAGAACGGGGTTCAACTGGAGATTGGAGTTGAAGATGGTATCCGGGATGAGGTCCTCAGGATTGTCTTCTGATCATGTGTCACCTTAGACTTTGGCGAGGCCCAGAGAAGTCGTTGTGGGTGTCTTCGAGGGAAGAAATGCACATGATTACCTTCCTGTTGTGAAGGTGTACCCTCTGATATGTCGCCATCAGAGTGGTGGTTGGTGTTATTTCCAGCGTTGCCAACGGATTTAGCATGGGAAAATAGAGAACGAGGTTCATTTTTTGGCAGTAAGAGTGACATGAAGTGGTCGGGGTTCAAATGCGGTGATCAGGGATCGTCCGCGCGAAAGAAAAGATATGTGTTGGGGTTCAAAAAAAAAAGATATCAATCAAAAAGTTCTGGGGTCCAAGAAAAGCAAAAAAAAAAGATAATAATTCCCAGCGGAGCGCAAATTGTTCGTCTGTTTTTGTATTCAACCACTCTTCACTCTGATCATCTGAAAGCCGAGGCTGTTCATATCGACAGGTTCACAGTGGATTGAATAGGGGCAGCTGTAACACCTCAAAATTTGCCCTCCTCTTCTTGGGACTAGTTTGATACATGGCATTTCATTTTAGGACATTAGGCATTGCATTTTTTGCATATCATATGAAACAAAAAAAGGTCATCCTCCAAGGTCTTTTCAGAAGATGGAGAAGTTACATGATTCAAGCCTGAGGGTTTCTCTAAATGGATGATCAACCATCTAAGGGTTTGCAGTTCAGTCAGGGTTTCCTGATCTTTCAAAGGTTGAGCATTATCTTGTTTGCAAGGATATATTACCATCATCATGGTTATGTCATCATCCAGGGCTTCATTGTGCATTCTCAAGTTCCTTTGGATTAGGGTTTTGACCTCTGGTCAACCCTAATCAATGACTTCCTTCCAGCTAGGGTTTCTCAAGGAGATGAAGTATTTTATTGAGATGGAGATCACATGATCATTATGAGGAGCTTACAGGAGCTAGGGGTTCATTTTTGAGCAATTTCCCCAAGTGTTTGAGGCTCAAGCAGATCAGGGCATGTCAAGGTCATCTGAGGACCACAAGAAGTCAACTGTGCAACAGCTGAGGGCTATGAGTTGGGGAGATGAATTTAAACACCTTATTCATGTTCAAAAGAGGTCCATTTGTCATTTCAAACATCTATCTTGAAGATTTTGAAGCCATGGCAAAAGTTTCCAAAAATGGAAAGTGACCTGTAATTGAAAGTTTCCAAAAATGGCAAGTTTTTGGTCCACATTCAGCTTGACTTTTCAACATCAAAGAAGCTTCAAATGGATTTTTGTTGAATATGAAAGTTGAAGATCTTCCTCTCCTCTTTTCAAAAAGTCCTATATCATGTCCATCTGGTGATTGGTTGAGAATTCATGGTCAAATGATTACAAAGTATGCATGGAAGTTCAAAATGCCATAACTTTTGACTCAAAACTCCAAATTGGTCCACTCTTTTTGCCAAATGCTCCTTATGACCAAGACTTTCCAAATCAATCATTGCCTTGCATGAAAAAATCTCACATGATCAAGTGTCCATACAAGTGCATTTTGGAGGGAAAATTGACAATTCAAAATTGGTGGATCACATGAGCAAAATTCCAATCCAATGTTGTTTATTGACTGATTTTAAGTGGAATTAAAGCTTAGCATGGCACTGTTCATGTGCACATTGCTCATGCTAAGCACACTTGCCAAATTTGCAAAAATATCTTATATCTCATTAATCCCAATTAACCATTGCCTAATCTTGATTACAACATCATTAGCACAGAGTATATAAGCTTAAGCATAACTGTTTTTCAGAGAACAACAATTCTAGATCTGAAAATTTGATTTCCCTCTCAATTTTCTCTCTCTTCAATTTTCAAATTTCTTCATCCAATTCCACAAAATTCTTGCATAATCGTGTTTATCATGCATCATTGATGAAGAATCATCATCTGGTTTGAAGAATTCAGTGCAGATTCGAGCTACACAAGAACATGAACATGAACATGGAAGCTTTAAATTGAGCTGGATTCAAGGTGATTCAATTACTATTTCGTGCATAAAGCTTCAAGTTGAGGTTAGAGGAGAAGATCTGGACGTTTTGGAGGCTTGAACACGTGAATTCGAACACTGCAAGTTCAAGTAAGCTGAAATTCGATCTTCATCTTTTGTTGTTTCATGTACATAATTAGGTAGATCTTTTGATGCTGATGATTCTGATATAATTAGATCTTGATTTGGTTGAGAAACAAGCATGTTATGTTGATTTGAATTTTTGATGTTCATATGGTTTTTGCTCGATCCGCTCATGTTAGGAAGATTTAGTTTGAATTGATCATAGATTTGGAATGTAGGCTGCAAGACCTTTCGATTGATGTGCTTTTTACGCGTTTCTGGAATTTTTTTTCATGCATGTCCGCCGGAGCTAGCCGGGGAAGACGACCGGAATCACTATTCCGGCCGTCTGGTTCAGTAGCTTAGGGTTTTGATTCCAGCGCCTTGAACCTCTCTCACCTGTGCTCGATCCTTGGCAATGTTTGTTTAATTGATTTATTTTGTGAGCGCCCTTGGACCTGTGTAGCGCGTGTTCGAACCTGGCGCATTGCATTTCTTCAATTTTCATTGGATTTTCTCTTTTGCCTTGCCTTGCCTGGGTTCGATACCTGGCTCTTGCACTTTCTGATTTATTTGTTTGAGCGCGCCTTGGACCTTGCTAACCTGAGTTCGAATCTGGCTTGTATGCATTGTGCTGATTTCATTTCAAATAACATTTTCCACATTATTTTCACTATTATGTCATTTTATTTCATCAACTTTGAAAAATCATAAAAAATAGAAAACATGTCCAAATTAATCCAATTTTTTTTTCACATGTTTGTTTTAATGTCTAGTTTTTTTAGCATTTATTTCCTGATATTTATGTTGCTGGATTTTTAATTGTGCTTGATTGTTTGAACATGATGCCAATTTGCTATGTTGTGCTAATTGATTTGTGGAATGCTCATGGTTAATCCAATTGCCTTGAAATTTGACATGCTTAATCCTAACATGTGACATGATGGTTTGAATTTTGTTTGGCATTTTTATCATTTGATACCACTGTTTTGGACACATGGACATGTAGTGTGACATTTGGTGTAACATTTTGTGCTTTGTACTTGTGCATTTTCATTCATACACCATTTGTTGTCTTCTGGATTTAATTTTTGGTATGATGCTTGTTCATAACATGTTAAACTCACATAAAACATTTCATGATCATTGGATACATTTCTATTTTAATGTGGATTTTCTATTCTTGATGTCCAACTTTGATCACATTGTTTGCCTTTGTATGACATGAATCATTTGATGGCTTTGCCTTATGATTTGGCTTTGGTCCTTTTGAGGACTCTTTCTTGTCTGATTGAATGTGCTTCATGTGAAATATTGACTTCTGTTTTGGTCATTTGACCTGTCTTTGACCCTAGTCTTTGGACTAGTGGTTTGTACTTACCAATTGAGCTTTGTGTTTCAAGTTTGAGCATTTGGCCCTAATGGGTGGTTGGGTTTCACTATTTGAGATGCAAGTTGATTTGATTACTAACTCTTGTTGTGTTGTAGGTCCATTGATGTGATGAACTCACTTGAGTGCTTGCACTTATGACTTGCATTGTGTAGATATTGGAAAGTCCCACTGTTGTCTGTTGGTTTTCTGAATATAATACTAACTGTTTGGCTTTTTGTACATGCACATTAGTCGCTTTTAGCTCTTGCTTTTGCTTTTGCTTTGGAGTGTGGTTGATACACCACTGAGGTAGTTTAGCCTTCTCACTCCATGTAGTCTGGAAGCCCTGTCACTTTTTTGGCAGGCGTTTGGCTGAAGTCCTCCTTATAAGGCTCTGACTGTGCATGTTTATATTTGTGCCAAAGACCTCCTTGTTGAGGCCTGTTACTTGATAAGTCCTCCTAAGTGAAGAGGCAATTGACAGATAGAAGGGATTAGCAATCAATCCCCTGTTATTCAGTGAGTCGTTCATTATGCTCGCACTACGTGCTGATGCTCTTGAACAATGTACCCAAGATCTCTGTATAGAGTCAGTCAAGTGGAATAGGGTCCCTCTTTCTGGATCCCCACACTTTCTTTGATTTGAGCTCACCCCGGCCAGGGTTAAGAGCATGAGGTCTCATCCTCATTACCATTTTGATCTGCTCACCCTGACGTTCAATGACCCCTCTTGACTAAAGACCAACCATTTGTCTGAGCCTCTTGTTTGTATATAGAGTGTGATGATTGCTTTTGATGTGGTTATCTACTTTCCACTTCTCATCTCCTTTTCTGTAGGAGTGTACGATCAACTTTCGAGGAAGTTGAACGTATGTAGAGATAGACTTGAGTTGACTCGCTTCCTGTGTGAGTCAAACTCTTGTTAGAGACCTCAATTTAGGGATTATCGTTTGCATGACAACTATTAGGCTTGAGTTAGTCTCCCTTTTAGTTTGTTTGCTTCCCTGGTCTCTGGTTAGGAGAGAGTTTCTCCCCTGTTAAGGGGAACTACGTCGCCCTAATTCTCATACCAGATGAGATACATAGGCAGGAGATCGAGCGAGATCTCTCCGGGCAACCTTTTGTTTCTTTTGACGTCTCAGCGTCTCTTTCTCCTTTTGTTTGTTTGTAACTATTAGGTTCGAGTTCCAAACTCCCTATTAGTTTGTTGTCTCCTTTCCCCTGTTAAAGGGAACTACGCCGCCCTGATTCTCATACCAGATGAGATACGTAGGCAGGAGATCGAGCGAGATCTCTCCGGGCAACCTTTTTGTTTCTTTTGACGTCTCAGCGTGTCTTTGTGTTTGTGTGACAACTATTAGGCTCGAGTTCCAGACTCCCTCTTAGTTTGTCAATCTGATAACCTTTTTCTTTGGTGTTCGCTGGTTAGCGTGTGCTATTGTTTGTAGTCGGATGTAAGTCCATGTATTGGCTTTCTGTTTCCTTGTTTGGAGTTGGATGTAAGTCCATGGATTGACATTCCGTTTCCTATTGAGTGTTTCTTTTGACGTCTCAGCGTCTCTTTTCGGTGTTTTGTTTCGGCGTGCGTTAGCCGAGCTACGAGTGCTCTGATTCTTTCTCTGGATGGAGAAGATACGTAGGCATAGGATGTGATGTCCTAGCGAGCATGTTTCCCATTTCGCCGAACTACGTCGACTCTGATGTTTGTTTCTGACAAACTACGTAGGCCCAGGATGCGACATCCTGCCGAGTCCACTTCCTCCGTCTTCCTTCACCTGTTTTATTATTCTAGTGTGTGCATTTCTTTGAGCAGTTATTTAGCAACCTTATTCTATTCTTTTCCTATTCTTTTGAGCGTGGATCCCGTCGAGTACGACGGACGTGAGGGGTGCTAATACCATCCCCTTGCGTTACCGACTCCCGTACCTTATAATCTCTGGTCGTAAGACCGTTCCTTTCCATTTCTTAGGTTAGTCCTGCGCTTCCTTTCCGTCATAGGGTGAATAGCGTCGGTGGCGGCTCTGTAAACTTGTGTTTTTTTTCCGCCGGTTGTTTTTCGCGTTGCGACAGGTACTGGCACTGTAAGACCCCAATTTTGACACTAAGATCCCTCATGCAATTCCATCACAAGCATTAGCATTGGGATCATACCTTGACATCCTCCTTACCCCTTTTCATTGGGTTTGTTTTGGGAGAGATCACCAAGCACTTTGTGATTATATTATACTTATATTTTATCATTTCACTAACCAAAATACCAAAAATATGTCTTTGTATTTGCCTAACTCTTTTGTAGGTAGGGCATGATCTCATTGATTCATCAAGATCACATCTAGGGTTTGAGACCCTCATGAACAAAGAGCACAACCAAGGATTGATTCAAGGATAGTTATAAGCATCATATATGAGTCCCAATGATCTCTACATGTTATATTGATCAAGTTTTCTTCAAGAGTTTGAGGGTAATTTGCCTTGGAAACCCTAGTTTGATTGGGTATCTTGAGTAACTTCTCCAACAAGCTATCTCACCAATTGATCAAATTTCTCAAGAGACACTTCAAAATTAATAATCTTATGCATATATGATCTACCATGAGCCAAGAAAGTCAAGAGATTTGGAAATTAGCAAGTTGGTTGATGGTGGTTGGCCAGATGAATTCATCTGATCAAAACTGGGTCTCCCTAGACCCTATCTCCTACAATTTTCACCATATGAAAATGATTCCAAGAGAAAACTTACTCTAAATGACATTCCAAACAACTTTCATGTTTAGACCTAGAGCTAGTTTTGCTTGGAAAATCATTTTCTATGTTGAAACATTATAGGTCATTTTGTCTAAACCCTAATTTGAAAGTCAACTTCCCAAGGCCATAACTTGCTCAATTTTTATGAGATGAAATATTTCCAAGTTGAACAATCAAATTCAATGTGTCTACTTCAACTTTTATGTTTGGAGTGGGAGCTAATTCAACTTTTTTGAGCATGTGATATGAGGTTACATTATAGGTCACTTTTGACCTATACCATTGATCAAGTGATTTTTCCAAACTTCAAAAATGCATAACTCTATTATTTCAAATCCAAATGACATGAAATTTGTGACCATTTTGAAGTTCTTTGATATAGCTACAACTTTGATGAAGACACGTTTCTCATTTGAAGCTCCTATAAAAAGTTAAGCAAGGTGGAATATTGAGACATATGGCTTGACACTTAGAAAATTTTTGATATGTCAAAATTTTCCAAACTTCCACCTCAAATTTCTACAAGTTCCAAGCTCCAAATGAAAAAGTGTTCAACATAAAAATTGTTCCTCTTGATCTCACCTTTCTAAAGAGCTCAAATTCATTCATTTTGGATGAGAAATGCATTGGCTGCGCATGGCTTAAACAGACTGATATCATTTGGCATGGATCCAACTTCAAGCATCAATGTACATGTGCCTTGCAATCTAAGCTAACTCCAAAGCATCTGATCTTTAATTTGGACCTTCAAGATATCATTTCATGGGCCTATGCGCGCCCATGCAACATGGCATCATCATTTGCCAATTTTGGAAAATGTAAGTGAGTGTGCAAATATCACATGATTCATCTATAAATAGAGCTTCAATTGCTCCGAAATTCACACACCATTGCGCCAGCTTTGATCCCCCATTGAAAACCCTTCACTCTCATAGGATAAACCTGATAAATTCATTTGAATTTGAGCTTGAATCTCCAATGTTTTGGAATTCAATTCTCCAGGAATCCATTGCTTCTAAACCTTTCCATTCTCTTCCTGCAAGCAATTGAAGTGAGTCCAAGCACAAGCCATATCAAGATCCATCATGTTCAGACCTCCATTGAAGGTAATTTGAGAAATTTTAAACTCTTCGATTCTCTTAAATTCTTGCTCAATTCCATTGATTCTTTGGTTGTCTGAAGTCCTACCAATGTAGGCAAGAAGATTGAGTTGCTTTGAGGTCAAATCGAAGCAACTCAGTTCATATCCCTCAGATTTCAATTCCACATATCTCTTAATATATTTGGAATTGGAGTAATTGGAGGTCAGATTCGAGCTCAATGCCATTTTCTCTTTAAGATCATGTCCTTGTTTCTTTTTTTGGTGATGGTTTATGTTGACCAGTCCGGTGAGGTTCACCGGAGAAGATGACTGGAGCTCTGGCTCTGGCAATGACTTGGCCAACCTCTGAACCATAAGATCCATATCTCATGTTATAATCTTGATCGTCCCTTGTGATTACCTCATTTGCCACGCGGTTGACTAAGGAACATGTGAAGCGCGTGTTTTGGATCATCAGATCTGCCACCTCAATTAATAAGGGAGATCTGATGGTCCATGTATTTTTGAATTTCTGATATTTTTTTCTAATTGTATTTTTTTCAATAATTCATATTAAATTTAATATTGATCCAAAAAATATGGGACTTTCACCAAAAATTTCCAAATATTTTTCTCTTTCATATTCTGAATTAAAATTATTTTTTGGATCATTATTAATATTTTTCATGAATTAATTGATTTTGCATTTGTTTTTAATTGTTTAAAAATATTTTTAAATGTCCAAAAATTATGAAATTTTTTCTCCAAGGTCCTTTGACCTTGTTTTACCTATGATAAATCTCATGGCCATTTATTTGGTGTTTTGATGAGATTTTAGGAATTGGACAAAACATATTTGAATTAAATGCATTATTTTATTATTTTTAATTGAATAAATTTCATTTAAATTGTGTTGACCATTTGTATTGACTTAATATAGTTTGCTTGTTTGTTGTTGGGCCTTGGTCAAGGTAGATTTGACTTTATCAAGTTAATATCATTGGATTTAGGGGATTGATGGAATGTACATTCCATCTCCCAAAATGAATGAATGATATTAATTTGGCAAAAGTCCTCCTTTGACCAATTTATGATCTCATTCATCCCCTTTCCTCTTCATCTAATTCCCCTTCTTCATCCATTCATTTTCATTTGGCCAATGACATCTCAAAGTCCTAATGCTAGTTGATTGAAAAATTAACATGAGTATGGATGAGATTAGGCCACACCTTTTGCATATTTTTTGTGTGTGGTATGTTTCATGAGTATAGTTCATAATACTATGTCTCCAACATGCATTAACACCAAAATTCTATTGCCCGACCTCAAATAGTTGTGACTGCTACATAAGTCCAATTACGATTGCTTAACATAGCGCTAAATTTGTGACATAAAAGGCATAAGCATTCTAGTTAGTGAGATTGTAAGTCTCCTCTCTTTTATGGTATTGTGTGGAAACTTGGCCTTCTTTCCTTCCTTTGGAAGATATTTTGGTTCAAGGATCCATGCTTGTGATAAGTGGGTTGAGTGTTCTCCAAAGAATGTCTTGAAATGAAAAGCAAAACAAAACTAACTTCTAATCTACTAACTATTAACTTTTAACTTCAAGCCTTTACTTTAATGCAATTTACTTTTAGCACTTTATTTCATTTGCCATTGTACATATCATTCTAATTGTTTATTTTAATGTAATTTTCACTTTGTCCATTTGGACCATATTGTGTGATATATTTTGTTTGTGTTACTTTGTTTGTCTGTGTGGTCTTTGACCATTAATGTACATAATAAAAACAAAAACCCTAAAAAAAATTTGAGTGGACTGTTGGTTTGATCTTGAACAAAGGACTTAGAATCTAGGCAACCTTCCTAAGCTAAAGGACTTGACCAATGCCAACTTATTGAAGAACCAAGTGCTTGCAATTTGAATTTCATCTGATACATCTTTGAAGATCTCTCTAAGATTCATCTGCAACATGATCATGGTGTAGCTGTTATTTTGAACCCGTGACTTGTGGAATTCATCTGTTGTATGGGCTATTTTGAAGAAGATCATGAAGTGGATAAGCTTGGATGAGACGATCTTTATTTGATGCCTTGCTCTTCAAGATAATATAATTGTGTATTTGTATGTTGTTTGATTCTAAAAGTCCAAGGGAATTCTGGGTTTCTATTGACATACTTGTCTATTTGATTGCTACCCATTTGGTCAGATCTTTTCAACTCTAAACTTTTAATTTTGTACATAGGGTAGTCTCTTCATCTTCTTCCCATTTATTTAATTTCAAAGTCTCTCCCTCAATTTTTCAAAATCTTCTTTGTGTGAACTATTTTTGTTCTAAACTTTGACCACTTTTGCAAAAGGATAGAAACTTTGGCCTTATGCCATTGCATTTTAAAATTTCTTTTCTTGAATCAAACTTGTAAATAAACTTAACTATACTTGACCTAAACTTTCAAAAAGCCAAAAAAGAACTAACTCATTCAAACTATTTTAGGCCTTTGTGCCTTTCAAACTTAAATTTTGTTAAAATCAACACACTCATTTTGAAATTTGTAGCACGAACTACGAGGTTTTGATCCCTCATTTTTATGTTGGTACGTAGGCACAAGACCGAAGGTCTTGTCAAACACAAAAATATAATTAATAAATTCTTTTCTCACCCCCCATTCTATTTGTTTGTAAACATCACTTGGTACAAAATACATATGCACACAAAAAGGGCTCCCTAGGAGTACCTAAAACACTTTGGGTGCTAACACCTTCCCTATGTGTAACCCACCCTCTTACCTGTAATCTCTGGCATTTTATTAGTTTTGATTTGAAAACTTCTTATCTTTGGTTTTTGTTCGTACCTTTCCCTTTCCTTTGGAAACAATAAAAGCACGGTGGAGACTTTGGTTTTATTGACGACAAGTTTATCCATAGCTTGATGGTCATGAATTTACCGCTATAGATTGACTGCCATGTGTCACGGTCAGTTATTTAGCAGAGAATGAAGAAAGTATTTGATAAGAAGATCAATCCTCCTGTGTTCAAAGAAGGTGACCTCGTGCTCAAGAAGATTCTCTCTTTCAAGCCTGATACTAGGGGCAAATGGGCTCTTAATTATGAAGGCCCATATGTTGTTAAGAGAACCTTTTCAGGTGATGCTTTGATTCTTACAACTATGGATGGTGAAGAGTTCATGCTCGTGACTTGCAACAAACCCTTGATTCTTGGTTGATCCAATCAAGTCTTGTCAATATCAATGGAACTTGGGTGTTGATAAGGTGTAAACCATAATCCACCAAAATGGATGATTGATCTTGACAATGACTTGATTCATCCCTTGACCTTTGTTTGCCTTGTGTGTGATCCCTTATTTGTGATTTTTGCATTCATGCATTCATATGCATCATAACATTCATCACACGAAAATTTTCAAGGAACTAAGGTATCATTTGCAAATATTTTCAGACCATGGATTGTGGACGAAGGAACACTAAGAAGTACAATTTCAGATGTCCTGACTTGAAAGAGTTAAGGAAGCTAGCATCTTTTGTATTAGATCCCTTGGACTTCAAACAACGTCATGGGAAGCTTCTGTCCATCTTGTCTGCTGATGTGGTTGAAAGACTCTTGAGTGTGTTGGTGTAGTTCTATGATCCTCTCTACCGTTGTTTCACTTTCCCAAATTTTCAGCTTGTGCCTACCTTGGAGGAGTATTCTCATCTTTTGGGGATACCTATTTCTAGTAGAGTACCTTTTAGTGGATTGGAGGAGATTCCCCGGTCTAGTATTATTGCTGAAGCTCTTCACTTGAAAAAGTCTGAGATAGAGGCTCATTGGGTGAAGAAAGGAGGGTTATTTGGGTTGTCATCTATTTTCCTCATCAAGGAAGCTACCACTTTTGCTCAAGCTGGTAGTGTGGACACTTTTGAAGCTATCTTTGTGTTGCTCATCTATGGATTAGCTTTGTTCCCTAACATTGACAGCTTTGTTGATGTTAACGCCATTAGACTTTTATGGATTGGGAATCCTGTGCCTACTTTGTTGGGTGATATGTATTTCTCTTTGCATCTAAGGAATTCTAAGGGTGGTGGAACTATTGTCTGTTGCATTCCTCTTCTGTATAAGTGGTTTATTTTGCACTTGCCTCAGACACCTGCTTTTGTGGAGAACAAACAATGTCTACGGTGGTCTCAGAGACTTATGTCTCTCACTAATGATGATATTGTTTGGTATGACCCATCCTTAAGCAGTTTGGAGATTATTGATGGTTGTGGTGAATTCTCTAATGTGCCTCTCATTGGTACACAAGGAGGAATTAGCTATAACCCTACTTTGGCTCGTCGTTAACTTGGGTTCCCCTTGAGAGACAGACCTAATAACATGGTGTTAGAAGGTCTTTTCTATCAAGAGGGTAAAGATCCCCAACATTTGAAGAGAATATTGTGCATGCTTGGCATAATGTGCATAGGAAAGGAAGATCCGAGCTTGGTCCGTGCAATTGTGTAGCTTTGGAAGCTTACACTTTTTGGGTGAAAAAGAGAGCTATGGAGTTGAAGATGCCTTATCCTTGTGAAAGACCTATGTCTATGGTTATGGTTGAGCCATTAACTCTCCCTAACCAAGATGTAGAGGAGTTGGAAGACGCACTCATCAAGATAAAGCAAGAGAAGGATATGTGCGAAGAGCATTTCTGTGCTTTGAGCAAGAAGCATGAAGAGTTGCAGTTGGAGTCTAAGGACAAAGATGCACTGATTGAGCTACTTGAAGACCGAGTGACGAAGAGACAGAGAGAGCCGGAGGTTTCATCTTCTAGCATGCCTCAGCCTTCCGTTGCTTGGAAGAAGATTGTTGACCAACTTGTCCTCGAGAAGACTCAGATGAAGGCTTCTTTTGAGACCGAGATCCGTCGCGTTCAAAGGAAGTACGCGCCTTCAGTCAGATCTTCTGACATTGTTGTTAGGGTTCCTTAGGATGACTAGTCTCCTTTTCTCTTGTATCTTTTTATTTTGGTTTCTGAAATTGTACTCAGTGTAATCCTTCCAGTTTATATAAATAAAAAAAGATTTTTGGTCATATCAAATTGTTGCAATTGCCATTTAAATATTATATTTTTGCAAATGATATAGTAAGTTCCTTGGAAATAAATAAAAATAATCAAGCATTGCATTTCATGCATCATTTGCATAAGAAGGTTTCTGCCAGGTGTCTGATTGATGTTCTTCTGTGCTTTAGCCAAGCTGACTCACAGGTACAACACCAAAGCCAATCATCAGAGAATTATGGAACACCTTGAGCAAGAGAACAGAGAGCTGAAGGACGAGATCGCCCGACTGACGACCTTGATGGAGTAAGTCCTTACTGCTCAAAGCCAAGCTTCTCCAACGCCTGCAACTCCTCCCGCGAGGACAATTATCTCAGAAGTGGTTACCTCTACCGTGCCTGCTGCCACCGCCCACTTCGCACCAAACTTTTCTGTCGGATTCTCGTGGGGAATGCCGCCCAATTTTGTGCCAGAAGGCTTTGCGCCTACTTTTGCTTCCATGTCGGCATCTAGCCCGATCATGTCCGTGCCACCTCCAGTCGTGCACACTTTACCTCGCGTAGAGGACACCATCTATCATTCCGAGCCATCTGAGGGTCCGGACGTCTATGAGAAGATGGACGAAATGAAGGATCAGTTTCTTGAGCCGCGCAGGGAATTGAAAACGCTGAGAGGTAAAGATCTGTTTGGGAAGAGTGCTGCTGAATTGTGATTGGTACCCAATGTTAAAATCCCGGTGAAATTCAAAGTGTCTGACTTTGAGAAATATAAGGGGAACTCTTGTCCGCTCAGTCATCTTGTGATGTATGCCCGCAAGATGTCAACTCAGACAAATAACGACCAATTGTTGATTCACTAATTCCAGGATAGCTTGACTGGTGTTGCACTCCGTTGGTATATGGGGTTGGACAATGCAAGTATCCGAACCTTCAATGATCTAGGAGAGGCTTTTGTGAGGAAATATAAGTACAACGTGGATATGGCGCCAGATAGGGACCAACGGAGGTCCATGTCTCAGAAAGATAAGGAGACATTCAAGGAGTATGCGCAAAGATGGAGGGAGTTGGCTGCCAAGATCATCCTCCTTTGGAGGAGAAAGAGATGACAAAAATCTTTATGAAAACCCTGAGTTCATTTTATTATGAACGCATGATCGCCAGTGCCCCTAGTGATTTTACTGAAATGGTAAACATGGGGATGAGACTTGAAAAGGGGGTCCGTGAAGGACGTTTGTCAAAAGATGAGGCGTCAACAAGCAAGAAGTATGGCAGTAGTTTCAGCAAGAGGAAGGATAGTGAAGCAAATGCAATTTCTAGTGGGAGGCAGAGGAGGCCTCAAATCAGAAGAAATCCACCACCCCGTCAACATCATCATCATCAAGTATCTTCCGTTATTCCAGTATTTTCTAATCAGCAAGCAACACCAATTCATCAACAACAATATCAACGTCAACAACAACAACCGCAACAAAGAACAAACACCTACAACAACAACAATACCAACAACAATCATCATCAGCAACAAAATTTTGAGATGAAGAAGGTCTCTTTTGACCCAATTCCTATGTCGTATACAGAACTGTATCCGTCTTTGGTCCTCAAAAACTTGATTCAACCGAGGAATCCACTGCAGATCCCAGAACCACTTCCCTGATGGTATAAACCTAAGCTTCATTGTGTTTTTCAGCAGGGTGCACCTGAGCATGATATTGAAAATTGTTATCTGTTGAAGTATGAGGTGCAAAAGCTTATGAAGAGTGGTATGGTGTCCTTTGAGGACCGTGCGCCTAATGTGAAAGCTAACCCTTTGCCCGCTCATGGGAACTCTTCAGTAAATATGGTGGACGGTTGTCCTGGTGAATTCAAGGTTTTTGATGTCTGGTTTATCCGAAGATCTTTGGTGCAGATGCATACAGATATTTGTTTGGTGAGTGACTATGAACATGACCACGATGGTTGTGTTGTCTGTAGCGTGAACCCAAGAGGGTGTGATATAGTGAAAAGGGACATCTAGCGTCTGATGGATGAAGGCATGATTCAGATTATTCAATCCCGTCATATAGATGATGACGTCAATGTCATAGTGCCCGTTTTCAAGTAACCAGAGCGGTTAGTAATTCAGTATGATAGCAGCAGCAACAAGAACATCTGTCAAGGATCAGTATTATCGTTGGTAATATGGTTAGCGGGCCCAGTCCCGTATGCATCTGATAAGGCTGTACCGTACCAGTACAATGCTACGATGATAGAGAATGGTCAAGAGGCCCCGTTACCTATGACCAGTTCAGTGGTGAGCATTGCATATGTAACAAAGGTGACCCGCAGTGGTTGAGTATTTGGACCAGTCGTCCCAGAAAGCAAAGAAGAAACAAGTGTTGGTAAGAAGGCGGAGGTGCCTATTGTAGATCCAGTTGGCTGTTCAAAAGATAAGTCTGGTGAATCCAGCAACTTGAAAGCCAATGATGATGATGGGGTACTCCGATTGATTAAAAGGAGTGAATTTAATATGGTTGAGCAGCTGCTCCAAACTCCCTCAAAGATTTCAGTGTTGTCTCTACTTTTGAATTCTGAAGCACATAGAGAAGCACTGCAGAGAGTTCTTGAATAGGCATATGTGGAGCAGGATGTTACTGTGGATCAATTTGATCACATTGTGGCTAACATCACTTCATGCAATAATTTGAGTTTCTGTGACGAAAAACTCCCTGAGGAGGGCAGAAATCATAACCTGGATTTGCATATTTCGATGAACTGTAAGGAAGATGCTTTGTCAAATGTGCTTGTTGACACCGGTTCGTCACTCAATGTGCTTCCGAAGTCAACATTGTCAAAGTTATCTTACCAAGGAGCTCCCATGAGGTATAGTGGGGTGATTGTCAAAGCCTTTGATGGCTCTCGCAAAATAGTTATTGGAGAAGTGGACCTTCTAGTCAAGATAGGTCCGAGTGATTTTCAGATTACTTTTCCAGTAATGGATATCCACCCGACCTACAGTTGCTTATTGGGAAGGCCATAGATTCATGAGGTAGGGGTTGCTACTTCCACTCTGCACCAGAAGCTCAAATTTGTCAAGAATGGCAAGCTAGTGATTGTGGGAGGAGAGAAAGCACTGTTGGTTAGCCATTTGTCATCTTTCTCTTATGTTGAAGCTGAGGATGAAGTTGGAACTCCATTCCAAGCCTTATCTATTGCTGCTGGAAAGAGGGTTGGGGCACCTATGTCCTCACTGAAAGATGCTTAGAATATTGTTGAGGAAGGAGCTGTTGATTCATGGGGGCGCATGGTAGAGGTCTCCGACAACAAAGGTAGAACCAGTTTGGGGTTCCAGAAAGGCTCATCAACTGTTAGATCTGAAGAGATGCAACTCAGCTTCCGTAGCGGAGGGTTCATTCATGGGAATGAACAACACTTAGCTGCTAGGCTAGAGGATAGCGAAGAGGAAGACTGCACCAACTTTGTGACGCATGGAAAGACATGTAACAATTGGACTGCTGTTGACATTCCTGTTATTTTGCATTGATCTAAGTAATTTCTTTTATATTTTAAAATCCTTTTCCTATGCCTAAGGGAGAAGTGAACATTGTTTGGGCATTTTAAATTGATCATTAATAAAATTAATTCTATTCATCCACATCTTTGATGTTTATTTTTACTTTTTGCTTTATTCTGAAAATGGTAATCACAAAAAACATAAATAAACAATATAATTGTCCATCTGCATAATATTTGGTCACAAATTCGCTTCTCTAAAATCAAAATATCAAATCATTATGCAGGTTGGTTCCTAACCCTATTGAATACAATGATTCTTCTCCTTCTCCAAATTTTGAATTCTTTGTGTTTGAAGCCGAGGAGGGAAGTGATGTAGAAGTGAGTGATGAGTTGTCTCGTCTTCTGGAGCAAGATGAAAAGATTATTCAGCCGTTGGAAGAGCAGATTGAGCTAGTCAATTTAGGTTATAAAGATGATGTGAAGGAAGTCAAGATTGGGTCTCGCCTGTGTTCAAATGCTAAGAAGGGGTTGATTGATCTTCTTTGAGAGTATTCAGATGTGTTTGCTTGGTCCTATCAAGACATGCCTAGTTTGGATTCTGAGATTGTGGAGCATAGATTGCCGTTGAAGCCAGAATGCCCGCCAGTCAAGCAGAAGTTGAGAAGAACACATCCTGATATGGTAGTGAAGATCAAAGAGGAAGTACAGAAGCAAATTGATGTCGGTTTCCTTGTAACTGCTAAGTATCCGCAATGGGTGGCCAATATTGTGCCTGTGCCGAAGAAAGATGGAAAAGTCCGCATGTGTGTCGACTATAGAGATTTGAATAAAGCCAGTCTGAAAGATGATTTCCCTCTGCCACACATTGATATGTTGGTAGACAATACTGCTAAATTCAAAGTCCTTTTGTTTATGGATGGATTTTCCGGATATAATCAGATCAAGATGGCACCCGAGGATATGGAGAACACCACATTCATTACACCTTGAGGGACATTCTGTTATAGAGTAATGCCTTTCGGTTTAAAGAATGCTGGTGCAACTTATCAGAGAGCAATGACTACTCTTTTTCATGATATGATGCATAAAGAGATTGAAGTATATGTCGATGACATGATTGCTAAATCGATTGATGAAGAGGAACATGTTGAGCATTTGTTGAAGCTATTCCAACATTTGAGGAAGTATAAACTCCGCTTGAATCCCAATAAGTGTACTTTTGGTGTTCGTTCTTGTAAGTTGTTGGGCTTTATTGTCAGCGAGAAGGGTATTGAAGTTTATCCTGCCAAGGTCAAAGCAATACAAGAGATGCTTGCGCCCAAAACTAAGAAGCAAGTCAGAGGTTTTCTCGGCCACTTGAATTATATTTCCAGATTCATTTCCCACATGACTGCCACATGTGCACCTATATTCAAGATTCTTCGGAAATATCAGTCTTGTGATTGGACCGAAGACTGCCAGAAAGCATTTAATAGTATCAAGGAATATTTGCTTGAACCTTCGGTTTTGTCTCCACCTGTTGAAGGAAGACCGTTAATCATGTATTTGACTGTGCTAGAAGATAGTATGGGTTGTGTTCTTGGTCAGCAAGATGAGACTAGAAAGAAAGAATTTGCAATTTACTTCCTCAGTAAGAAGTTCACCGACTGTGAGACTCGGTATTCTATGCTTGAGAAGACTTATTGGGCATTGGCTTGGGCTGCTAAGCGTCTGCGCCAGTATATGTTGAATCATACCACTTGGTTAATATCCAAAATGGATCCAATCAAGTATATATTTGAGAAGCCTGCTTTAACTGGAAGAATTTCCCGTTGGTAGATGTTGTTATCAGAGTAAGATACTGAATAACGATCTCAGAAAGCGATCAAAGGTAGTATCTTGGATGACCATTTGGCTCACCAACCGATTGAAGATTATCAGCCAGTGCAGTATGATTTTCCAGATGAGGAGATTTTGTACTTGAAAATGAAAGATTGTGATGAAGCATTGCTAGAAGAAGGGCCAGAAACTGGTTCCCGTTGGGGCATGGTATTTGATGGAGTTGTTAATCAATATGGAAATGGCATTGGGGCAGTGATTATTACTCCTCAAGGCACGCATCTACCGTTTACAGCTAGATTAACTTTCAAGTGTACGAACAACATGGCAGAATATGAAGCTTGCATCATGGAGCTTGAAGAGGCCATGAATCTCAGAATCAAATATTCGAATGTCTTCGGTGATTCGGCTTTGGTTGTGAATCAGATCAAAGGAGAACGAGAGACAAACCAACCCGATTTAATACCATATAGAGATTATGCGAGGAGAGTTTCAACTTTCTTTAAAAAGGTTGAATTTCATCATATTCCTCGAGATGAAAACCAGATGGCAGATGCTCTTGCAACATTAGCATCAATGATTGTAGTGAAGTATTGGAATGAAGTTCCCAATTCATCTGTGATGCGTCTTGATAGGCCAACTCATGTATTTGCTATTGAAGAGATCAAAGACGAGAAGCCATGGTATTATGACATCAAATGTTTCCTCCAAAGTCAGATTTACCCGCCTGGGGCATCTTTGAAAGATAAGAAGACTTTGAGAAGAATAGCCGGTAATTTCTACTTGAATGGTGATGTACTGTACAAGAGAAACTTCGACATGGTTTTGCTCAGATGCGTGGATAGACACGAAGCAGAGTTGTTGATGACCGAAGCGCATGAAGGTTCCTTTGGTACTCATTCCAATGGACATGCAATGGCGAAGAAGATGTTGCGAGCAGGTTACTATTGGCTGACAATGGAATCTGACTGTTGCAAGTTTGTGAAGAAATGCCACAAGTGTCAAGTTTATGCTGATAAGATTCATGTTCCTCCGACACTTTTGAATGTTATCTCTTCCCCATGGCCCTTCTCCATGTGGGGAATTGATATGATTGGGATGATTGAGCCCAAAGCTTTGAATGGACATCGTTTCATTTTAGTAGCAATTAATTACTTCACAAAGTGGGTTGAAGCGGCATCGTATGCAAATATGACCAAGAAAGTTGTTGTGAGGTTTATCAAGAATCAGATCATATGCCGTTATGGTGTGCCAAGTAAGATCATTACTGATAATGGATCGAACTTGAATAACAATATGGTGGAAGCCCTTTGCAAAGACTTCAAGATTGCAAATCATAATTCTTCTCCCTATAGACCCAAGATGAATGGGGTTGTTGAAGCTACGAATAAGAACATCAAGAAGATTATTCAAAAGATTGTTGTCACGTATAAAGATTGGCACGAGATGCTCCCATTTGCTTTGCATGGGTATCATACATCCGTCCACACTTCGACAAGGGCAACCCCTTTCTCTCTTGTGTATGGTATGGAAGCAGTGCTACCCGTAGAGGTTGAGATTCCTTCATTGTGTGTGCTTATGGAAGCCAAGTTGGCTGAAGCTGAATGGTGTCAGACCAGGTTTGATCAGCTGAATTTGATTGAAGAAAAGAGATTGAATGCCATGTGTCATGGTCAGTTGTATCAGCAAAGAATGAAGAAAGCTTTTGATAAGAAGGTCAAACCTCGAGTGTTCAGAGAAGGTGACCTTGTGCTCAAGAAGATTTTATCGTTCAAGCCAGATTCCAGGGGAAAATGGACTCCTAATTATGAAGGCCCATATGTTGTTAAGAGAGCCTTTTCAGGTGGTGCATTGATTCTTACAACTATGGATGGTGAAGAGTTCACTCATCCTGTGAACGCAGATGCAGTCAAGAAATACTTCGCCTAAAAAAGAAAAGAACAACTCGCTAAGTTGAAAACTCGAAAGGGCGGCTTAGGCAAAAATGAGCGTCTTGGTGGATTGAAAACCCGAAAGGGCGATCCAGGCAAAAATTAGAGACATAAAATAGAATGAAATTTCCCGATAAATTGAGTACCCCACCTTGGGGAAACTTATGCAAAAATTAGGGATTATGGCAAGTAACTGCATTCTGCTGATCTTCAGTGTTTTGAAGACTTGTTTGAGCACAAGGGTTGACGTCAGTTCATCTCCAGCAGCGGTCAAGAGCACAGTGGATATCAAGATTTGGTAGAGGGATTAAGGATCATTTGTATTCATTGTAACCTTTTCCATGTAAAATTACCATTTTCAACTTTGTAAAATCTATGGAGTCTTGTCATTTACAGACTACCATTCTATTAAATAAAGTTGAGCTTTTATCCAATTGTTTTTACTCTTATTTACTTCAGCCAATAGTTTTAAATTTTATTATGATCATTTTGAAATTAAAATTTTAAATCAAAATCAAAAGCAAGAACTTTTCCAAAGCAAGTAAAAAGAATATCAACAACATTTCAATGAAAAACAAGTCCTTAAGTGCGAAGCATCTGAGGTTCCCCAAGCAGTTAACCCTTCGGGTATCCCTAGACATCATTGTTGATTCAGTTCCTCGGCAGAATGATTGATCCCCGGTGGAGCTTCTTTCTTTATCCCCAACCTGATTTGGTTGATTCAGATACCCTATGGCGTATCATTGTCTCCAACAAAGTTTCGGCCTTCCCCAGTGGAGTTCGTCTTGCCTCAAAAGGTGGATCGTCATCAGAGATGTTTGATCTTCCCCTGTAGATCGCTTTGGTGTCCCCACCAATCACCATCTATCTTTTCCCCCAGTCAGAGTTTCCTCCTAGTTTCTGAGCAGCATTTGTTGATTATTTTCTCTGTAGGGTTGTCTCCCATTTTTATGGTGTTGACATAAAATTCCCCACAGATTGGATGTTTTATCCTCAGCAGATTTCCTCCGTCCTCAGCTAGGGTTGAGCCCTTGGGATGTTGATCTCTCTTTTCTCCAGCAGTAGTCTCAATATTTTGTGGATTGACCGAGGGTTGTACCGGTGGTTCAATTTCTTTGCGACACCTATGTATCCTTTGCGATCGTTTTGTCAGCATAATCATCATATATACATATACATATATATTTATATAATTTCATAATTTGCATATCCTGCATCTTCATAGTTGATTTGTTTGAGATTCTCATTCTCTGTTATGGCGGTACTTTATCCCCACACCAAATCTGGTGTCTGTCCTGTTTTTATTTTAGGCGAAGTATTTCTTGACTGCATCTGAATTCACAGGACGAGTGAAATCCTCCCCATCCATAGTTGTAAGTATCAAAGCACCGCCTGAAAAGGCTCTCTTAACAACATATGGACCTTCATAGTTTGGAGTCCACTTGCCCCTGGAATCGGGCGCGAAAGACAAAACTTTCTTGAGCACAAGGTCACATTCTCAGAACACACGAGGCTTGATCTTCTTATCAAAGGCTTTCTTCATCCTTTGCTGATATAACTGACCATGGCACATGGCAGTCAATCTCTTCTCTTCTATTAAGTTCAACTGGTCATAACGACTCTGAACCCATTCAGCCTCAGCCAACTTGGCTTCCATCAAGACTCTCATTGATGGGATCTCAACCTCCACGGGGAGCACAACCTCCATGCCATATACAAGGGAGAAAGGGGTTGCCCCTGTTGAAGTGCAGACAAATGTACGATAGCCATGCAGAGCAAATGGCAGTATCTCATGCCAATCCTTGTACGTAACAACCATCTTCTGTATAATCTTCTTGATGTTCTTGTTAGCAGCTTCAACAACCCCATTCATCTTGGGTCTATAAGGAGAAGAATTATGATGTGCAATCTTGAACTTGCTACACAACTCTTTCATCGGCTTATTGTTCAAGTTAAATCCATTATCAGTAATGATCTTGTCTGGCACACCATAACGGCATATGAGTTGATTCTTGATAAACTTCACAACCACCTGCCTGGTCACATTCACATACGATGCCACTTCAACCCACTTGGTGAAGTAATCAATTGCTACAAGAATAAAACGGTGACCGTTCGACGCCTTTGGCTCTATCATGCCAATCATGTCAATTCCCCACATGGAGAAAGGCCATGGTGAGGAAATAACATTCAGAAGTGTTGGGGGAATATGAATCTTATCCGCATAAATCTGACACTTATGGCACTTCTTCACATATTGGCAGCAGTCAGACTCCATTTTCAGCCAATAATAGCCTGCTCTCAACATCTTCTTTGCCATGGCATGTCCATTGGAATGAGTACCAAATGAACCCTCATGGGCTTCAGCCATTAACAGGTATGCTTCGTGTCTATCCACGCATCTAAGCAGAACCATGTCAAAATTCCTCTTATAAAGCACATCGCCATTGAGGTAGAAATTGCCTGAAAATCTCCTCAAAGTCTTCTTGTCTTTAATAGATGCCCCAGGCGGGTAAATCTGACTTTGGAGGAAACATTTGATGTCAAAATACCAAGGCTTATCATTTTTCACTTCTTCCACTGCAAATACATGAGCTGGTCTATCCAAGCGCATCACAATAATATTGGGGACTTCATTTCAGAATTTCACCACTATCATCGAAGCAAGTGTAGCAAGAGCATTTGCCATCCGATTCTCATCTCGAGGAATATGATGGAAGTCAACCTCAGTAAAGAACGTTGAAATCCTCCTCTCATAATCTCTATATGGGATGAGGCCAGGCTGATTCCACTCCCATTCACCCTTGATCTGATTAATAACAAGGGCCGAATCACCATAAACATCAAGATGTTTGATCCTAAGATCAATACACTCTTCCAAACCCATAATACAGGCCTCATACTCCGCCATATTATTCGTGCATTTGAAAGTCAGCCTTGCTGTAAAAGGAAAATGCGTCCCCTGAGGAGTAATAATCACTGCCCCAATACCATTTCCATATTAATTTACAACGCCATTAAACATCATGCTCCATCGGGAACCAGGCTCTGACCCTTCATCGAGCGTAGGCTCATCGCAATCTTTCATTTTCAAATACAGAATCTCCTCATCAGGAAAGTCATACTGAATAGACTGATAATCCTCAATTGGTTGATGTGCCAAGTGGTCAGCCAAGATACCACCTTTAATAGCTTTCTGAGCTCGATACTCAATATCATACTCAGATGACAACATCTGCCAACGGGAAATCCTTCCGGTTAAAGCAGGATTCTCAAAGATATACTTGATTGGATCCATTTTGGATATCAACCAAGTCGTATGATTTAACATATACTAGCGTAAGCGCCTAGCAGCCCAAGCCAAAGCACAACATGTCTTCTCAAGCATTGAGTATCGAGACTCACAATCAGTAAACTTCTTACTCAGATAGTAGATGGCATATTCTTTCTTCCCTGATTCATCATGCTGACCCAATACACAACCCATAGAGTCTTCAAGAACAGTCAAGTACATAATCAAGGGTCTCCCTTCCACAGGCGGAGGCAGAATCAGAGGCTCGTACAGATACTCTTTGATACTGTCAAAGGCCTTCTGGCAATCCTCGATCCAATCATGACGATGATCTTTCCGGAGGAGCTTGAATATTGGCGCACATGTGGTAGTCATGTGGGATATAAATATGAAAATATAATTCAAGCGGCCAAGAAAACCTCGGACTTGCTTCTTAGTTTTGGGCGCATGCATCTCTTGTATTGCTTTGACCTTGGCAGGATCAACTTCAATACCTCTCTCACTGACAATAAAACCCAATAACTTGCCGGAACGGACTCCAAATGTACACTTGTTAGGATTCAGACGGAGTTTGTACTTCCTCAGACGCTGAAAAAGCTTCAACAAGTGCTCAACATGTTCAACTTCCGTTCTCGACTTTGCAATCATATCATCAACATACACCTCGATCTCCTTGTGCATCATATCGTGAAACAAGGTACTCATAGCGCGTTGGTACGTGGCTCTGGCGTTCTTCAAATCGAAGGGCATCACTCGATAATAGAATGTTCCCCAAGGTGTGATGAATGTTGTCTTCTCCATATCCTCGGGTGCCATTTTGATCTGGTTATATCCGGAAAATCCATCCATAAATGAGAAGACGTTGAATTTAGCTGTATTATCTACCAACATATCAATATGTGGTAGAGGAAAATCATCTTTCGGACTAGCTTTATTCAAGTCTCTATAGTCCACAAACATTCAGACTTTTCCATCTTTCTTAGGCACGAGCACAATATTGGCCACCCATTGAGGATATGTAGAAGTCACCAGAAACCCCGCATCAATTTGCTTATGAACTTCTTCTTTAATCTTCACTGCCATATCAGGATGAGTTCTTCTGAGCTTCTGCTTCACAGGCACACACTCAGGCTTCAAAGGCAGGAAATGTTGCACGATATCAGTATCCAGACCAGGCATGTCTTCATATGACCAGGCAAAGACGTCGACATATTCTCGTAGCATCTCAATCAACCCCTTCTTCACAGATTCTTCCAGGAGTGCCCCAATCTTCACTTCTCGAACATAATCTTCAGACCCCAAGTTGACTGTTTCCAGATTCTCAAGATGCAGCTGAATGATCTTCTCTTCGTGCTCAAGCAAACGGGTGATCTCATCAGGAATCTCTTCAACATCATCTTCTTCTGCCTCAAATACAGGGAACTCAAAGTTGGGAGATAATGTCGGATCATTATGTTCAATGGGTTTGATCAACCTGCATAATGATTTTGGATATAAAAGAGATTTTAGAATTCAAACAAGGCAAATCATTATGCAGATGAAAAGGTTGATTTTATTCTCTTTTTAGGGTTTTATGTGATCACCAATTTCATGCAAAAAAGCAAAAAGTGAAAATAATTTGGAAAAACAAACATTTAACATGTAATTATTGAATGAATATCATTGTATTTATGTGCCAACAATGTCATCACTTCTCCTTTTGGCATGAGAGAAGGGTTTTTAAACAAAAATGAACATTACGTGGACTTATGGACAACTGTTGGAACATCAACAGCGACCCAATTATTGCAGACTCCTCCAGGGATGACAAAGTTGATAGAATCTTCCTCTGCATCATCTTCCATAATAGCAGCAGCTTCTTGGTCTTCGACCATGTGGATGAAACCACCACTCTGAAACGGACCGTGCTCGTTGAAAGTGCCTGAAGAGTACCCTATGACAGCCCGAGATTTATTGTCTTCCAGCTTAATCATTTGTCCTAAACCAGTAGTTGCGCCATGCTCAATGGCCAACTTCGCATCATTGTAGGACACAAATGAAAAAGTTCCTTTCTTAGAAGGCTCAGCAATATACAAGGCTTGGAATGGCGTCCCAACCTCATCCTTAGCATCAATGTAAGAAAAGGAAGACATATGGATTACCAAGAGAGCCTTCTCTCCCCCTACCACCACCAACTTCTTGTTCTTCACGAACTTTAATTTTTGGTGTAGGGTGGATGTCACAGCGCTTGCCTCATGAATCCATGGTCTGCCTAACAAACAACTATATGATGGGTGGATATCCATGACCTGGAAAGTGATCTGGAAATCACTAGGTCCTATCTTGATTGGGAGCTCAACCTCGCCAATCACAGTCTTTCTGGATCCATCAAAAGCCTTGACAACCACTCCACTATGCCTCATGGAAGGCCCCTGGTATGAAAGTTTCGCAAGAGTGGATTTTGGCAACACATTCAGCGATGATCACGTGTCTATTAGCACATTAGACAAGGCATCCTCCTTGCAGTTCATAGAGATGTGTAGTGCCAAATTATGGTCTTTTCCCTCCTCGGAAAGATCAGCATCGCAGAAGCTCAGGTTGTTACAAGCAGTAATATTTGTAACAATGCTATCAAACTGTTGTATGGTGACATCGTGATCCACGTATGCCACGTCCAACACCCTTTGCAAAGCTTCGCGGTGTGGCTCGGAGTTCATCAACAAAGACAACACAAATATCTTTGAAGGCGTTTGTAGCAGCTGATCTACAACATTATACTCGCTCCTCTTGATGAGCCTCAGCATCTCATCACAGTCCTCTCTTAACATGCCATTCTGGCCAACAGGGACAGGAGCTCTAGCAGTTACGGCAGGTCTATCAACAACAAGTGCCGAATTCGGAGAAGAAGAAAAATTCCCCATAGGGCGGGCAACACTATCAGCAGCATCAGTTCTTTTGGTGTCAACCTGGGGTTTCGGCAGCGTCGAGAAAACACGACCACTGCGGGTCAAACCACTGACATCAGAAATACTGGTCACAGAAGTGGAGGGTAGAGGCATCTCCTTCCCATCTTCTAATGCAACTGCATTATATCGATAGGGAACAGCCTTGTCGGAAGAGTATGGAACAGGGCCAACTGGCTTAATAATGAGAGTAGGAGAAGCCTTCTGCTTGCTGCCATTATATCTGGCAACAACCGGCTCAGGTATTCTAAATACAGGGGATATAACATTAACTTCGTCCTCATCACGATTCTGAAGTATCTCGATCACATCCTGATCTAGCATTTCTTGGATGTCTTTCCTGACTTGACGACATCCCCTCTCATTGACAGTACATACACGACAACTGTCGTGGTCATGCTCATAATGACTGTATCCACATAACAGTCTGTGCATCTCGACCAAAGATTGTTTGATATGGCTGACATATCTGACCTTGTGTTTACCAGGGAAACCCTGAACCATGAACCATGTTAACAGCAGATTTCCCATGCTCGGGCAATGGGTTCTTCTTCACATTAGGACCTACGTCCTCGAAAAACAAAATACTGCTTCTAACAAGGTCTTGAACCTTGGTTTTGAGAGGGTAACAGTTCTCCACATCATGTCCGGGAGCACCGGAATGATAAACACAGTGAAGGATATAACTCTGCATAAGTCATTGGAATAGCTCTGCATAAGTCATTGGAATAGGATCAAAAGTGACCCTCTTCCTATCATAGCTAGTGCTGGTTTGATTGTTGTTTCGAGGCTGGTAGGCCTGCTGTTGCAGACGATGCTGTTGATGTTGATATTGCTGATGTTGTTGTTGTTGGTTCTGATGCTGATAATGTTCATTCTCCCTGAATGCAGGTGCTATATGAGCCACCTGGTGCTAGTTATTGGTCGGATGCACAGTCCTCCTCTTCACAGAGGGTCTTCTTTGTTTGACATGGGAGGACACAACATGTGCCTCTCCATCTTTCTTCTTGGCAAACGCCCCATAACGTTTGGCAGAAGAGCCTTCTTCTCTGGTCAGGCGCCTTTCCCCGACTCCTTCTTCTAGTCGCATCCCCATGTTCACCATCTCGGTGAAATCAGAGGGAGCGCTAGAAATCATCCGCTCGTAGTAGAAAGAGCTTAAAGTCTTGAGAAAGATCTTCGTCATTTCCTTCTCTTCGAGCGGAGGCACAATCTGTACAGTGAATTCATGCCACCTCTGGGCGTACTCCTTGAATGTTTCTTTCTCCTTCTGGGACATAGCCCTCAGTTGGTCCCTATCGGGAGCCATATCAACATTGTACTTGTACTGCTTGACGAAGGCTTCGCCAAGGTCGTTGAAGGAGCGGATGTTCGCACTATCCAGGCTCATATACCATCTTAATATGGCACCGGACAGGTTGTCCTAGAAGTAGTGGATGAGGAGTTGATTGTTGTCGGTCTAAGTCGATATCTTGCGTGCGTATATCACAAGATGGCTGAGCGGGCAAGTGTTTCCTTTGTACTTTTCAAAGTCAAGCACTTTGAATTTGATAGGAATCTTGACATTTGGCACGAGGCATATCTCAACAGCAGATTTGCCGAAGAGGTCCTTCCCTCTGAGAGTTTTGAGTTCCTTGCGCAGCTCAAGGAATTTATCATTCATAGCGTCCATTTTCTCGTACACATTTGGGCCCTCAGATGGCTCAGAGTGGTAAATGGTTTCATCAACTCTCGGCAAAGTATGCACGACTGGAGGTGGCACAGCGAGGACCGGGCTAGATGCCGACAGAGAAGAAAATGTAGGGGCGAGACCCTCTAGAACAAAATTAGCGGACATCCCCCATGGAAACCCGGCTGACATAGCAGACAAAGCAAAGTGAGCATTGACAGCAGGCACGACAGAGGAAGTAATCTCTGAAATGACCGTCCTCTGAGGAGGAGTTGAAGGCGTTGGAGAAGACTGACTTTGGGCGGCCAAGAATGACTCCATCAGGGCAGTCAATCTTGCCACTTCCTCCTTGAGTTCTCTGTTTTCTTGCTCGAGGTGATCCATTAACTTTGATGAGTGAACTCTGGTGTAGTACCGGTGCATCGGCTTGTCTTCAAAATAAATGAAGAACACATAGTTAGACCACTGATCAAGAAGCCTGGAAAGAAACCTGCTTATGCATATGATGCATGCAATGCTTGTGCATATGATTTTATTTTTATTCAGAGGAACTTTTAAAGTTCTATTTGCAAATATTTGGAAATATTAATCATTTAGACATATATGGAATAATCATATCAATAGTATCTGGAAAAATTTTACAGCAAAGAAATACAGTCTTGGTAACCAAATACAATACAAGAGAGAAGGAAAATGAACATCCTATGGAACCCTAGAAACAATTGTCCAAAGCTCTCGAGACCGGAAGATAAGCTGCACGAAGCCTCTTCACCTCTCTCTCATAGGCTGCCTCCGTATCTACCTTCTCTTTGGGGAGCCGGTCATACTTCCCCTTCCAAAACCTGGATGACTGAGGAAGAAGAGAAGTAACCACATCATCAGGCTCGTCGATGACCTGATGCTCCAGAAGCTCTATCAAAGCATCCATATCTCTAAGCTGCTGAAGTAACTCCTCTCACTCATGGACCCAAGCACGCGAACGGTCTTCATCTCTCAACTTCTCTACTCCTTGGTTAGGGAGGGTTGAAGGCCCAACCATAACCATAGGTGTACGTCTCGGGTAATCATAGGGCATGCGGTACTCAGAAGCTCTCCTCCCTACCCACGAGGTGTAGGGTTCTAAAGCAATATAATTCTTCGGACCAAGCTCTTTCCTTCCCTTCCTATGAATCTTGCGCCAAGTGCGGACCATCCCGCCCTTCAAGTTTTGGGGATCTTTACCCTCTTGAAAGAACACACCTTCTAACAAAATGTTATTAGGTTTATCGTTTAAGGGGAACCCAAGCTGACGACGTGCCAAAATAGGGTTGTAGTTAATCCCACCACATGTGCCAAGAAGAGGCACATTGGAGAATTCACCACAAGAATCAATAATCTGCACACCATCATACACACGGTTATACCAAAAGATATCATCATTGGTGAAATACATAAGTCTCGTGGACCACCGTAGACATCCTTGTTCTCCTTGAAGGCGAGCGTCTGTGGCAAGTGCGAAATAAACCACTTGTACAACAGAGGCAAACAACACACAATGGTACCACCACCCTTTGCATTCCTCATATGTAAAGAGAAATAAGTGTCACCCAACAGAGTAGGAACGGGATTAAGAGTAGAGAAAATCCTAATAGCGTTCACATCCATAAACTTGTCGATGTTGGGGAATAACACTAACCCATAGATGAGAAGTACAAATATGGCCTCAAAGGCGTCCTCACTCATGGCCTTCCCAAACATAGTAGCTTGAGCAATGAGGAAATCAGATGGGAGACCTTGAATTCCACCTTTGGTAGTCATATGAGCACCAATAACAGATTCATCTATATGCAACAGATCAACAATCTCTTGGGAAGAAGGAACTCTCTCCAAACCATTGAACGGCAACTGATCTGGGATAGGTATACCCACAAGATAGGCATACTCCTCAAGCATAGGCAAAAGCTGGAAATCCGGAAAAGTGAAGCAACGGTACAAGGGATCATAGAACTGCACTAACACACTCATCAGACCTTCATCCACCTGAGTAGCAAGAATAGACAGAAGCTTCCCATGGCGGGCTTTGAACTCCAAGGGATCTAATACATAGGATGTCAAACTCCTTAACTCTTTCAAGTCGGGTTGTCTGAAACTGTACTTCTTCGTATTCCTTCTTTGCTTATCCATGTCTGAAAATTTGCAAATAGACCTCTTAAGTTCCTTGAAAATTTTCTCATTGTTGATGATATGGATGTGTATGAATGCATGAATGCTTGGATACAACAATCACACTCAAGGATCAAGCAAATCACACCACACAAAGGTCACAGGATGGATCAAGTCATCCTTAATATCAATCATCCATTTTGGTGGATTATGGTTTACACCTTATCAACACCCACGTTCCATTGATATTAAGGATATACGAGAACGGATCAACCGCAAATCAAGGGTTTGTTGCAAGTCACGAGCATGAAGCCTCGGTTAAGAACCACCCAAAGGGAGTGTACTATGGTTAAACATGACAATCATGTTCTACAAGAGGTTCCCATAGTCATCATCCCATCTTTCGGATATTATCGGATAAACGACTACTCGTATTCCGAAAATATTCTCAAGAGAGACTCTTATGAGTGTAGTATCGCGTAACAATCGTATCAAATCTTACACTTGAACAATCTTCGCACTACGTCCTAAAATAGGCCAAGATGGGCTAGGTAATCTAAGGTCCTTGGATTCTAAGGCATATATTGGAAAAAGTAATTCCTAACCATGACTACTCGTGTGACATTATTGATCCCAACATAACCTCCACCAAGTGAATGGGCTTGTAAGTCAACTTGCTAAGGAATAACTTCACACAAATCAACAAGACTATGCCATTCTCCTATCATAAGTGCACTCGAGTTCGGGTATAGAACTCATCTCACAAGAAACCACCAAGCACACAAGCAATTGATATATATCAAGCAATTCATACATCACAAACAATACAGTAATCCCAAATTTGCACAAAAATATGTCACAAATAAATATAAACATACAATACAACAAAGGTAAAAAGTAGGCAAAACCCACTAGGCAAATATATCCCCAGCAGAGTTGCCACTTTTCTGTAGCGGGGTTTTCATTACCTTTAGGTTTATTGACTAAACCAAAAGTCAACATACAATTCGAGTCGCCACCACACTTCTATTTATCCAAAGGAAAGGTTAGAAAGCGAACAAAAACCGAGAAGTTTTATCAAATCAAAAACTAATAAAAATGTCAAAGATCTGGGTAAGGGGGTTGGTTATGCAATGGGAAGGTTTTAAGCACCCAAAACATCCTTAGTACTCTAAGGGAGCCCTTTTTACAAATGTTGTAAGGTAGGTTGGTATTTATGAAAAAATATTTGTGTAAACATGATTGGGGAGATGAGAGAAGAATATACAAGTTATTTACAATTTTGTGTTTGAATGGATAAACCCATTTCCTACGTACCATCTCAAAAGGTAGGATCAAAACCTCGTAGTTCGGGGTAAAAATCTCAAAAGGAGTTGGTGGATTGATTGGTCAAAAGCCTTAAGATCTTTTGTTATCAAAGGGAGAAAACTCAACCTAGAACCACAAATCCACCATGTGAGGAGAGCTTCAACATGCTAGTGAGGGGTTAACCCTATAATAAGCATGGAAGACTTATAGTCCAACACTAAGGATACAGGTGAGTATTATATCAACCTCTAAGATGACTCAAACCTAATAGTTAATGTTTATGAAAAGCTTTGGCAAAAGTGGCCATTGGAACCACAAAAAAACATTTGAGTGAGTTGTATTTACAAATGAAAAGTATTCACAAAATAAAGCCAAAGTTAACTTAAGGTTCAATTCAAAATAAGTGTTATGAAAAAGAGTTTGAAAAATCAAAGGCATAGTGCCTCGGTTTCTAATTTTGAAAAGCAATGTTAATGTTTGCACAAAAAGTTTGGCTTGGGTTAGAGTGGAGAGAATAAGAGAAGGGATAGGTCCTAAACATGCAAAGAGATTTTAGAAATCAATCAAGCAAATATTCAATCAAGCTCCTAGGAATCTTCCAATTGGACTTTGTCTCTCTTATTTTTGATGCTCATGACAATGGTCCTTCTAAGTAGCTCAAGTTTGGGATCCCTATCACAAGATTACACAAATCAAAAAGTTCCACAATGCAATAGAAAGAATGGACAAAAGTGAGTTTAGAATTAGGGGTCCTTTCAATGTCATCTTCAAGATTAAGCATTCTAAAGGCATGAGGCCTAGTTGCTCTTTGACAATTTTAGCATTCTAAAGGCATGGGGCCTAGTTGCTCTTCAAACTCCTTTTAGCATAGGTAAGGTCCTAAATCTAAGTCCTTTCTCCATTTGCATTGGATTCACACAAACAAAACAAAACAAAGCACAAGGCAATATTATATACACAATAATGTGCTCAAGTGAGCAAAAGGCAAATTGCATTAACATAAACATGAGCTCAAGTGAGCAAAGGGAAAAGACAAATGAATTAATGAGCAAGAAATTAAATTGCATTAAAGTAAATTGCAAGAATTAAATGCTTGAATTAAAAGTTAGTAATTAGTAGTTAGTGTTAGTGTGCCATAAGGCAATTTACCGCTATGTTAAGCAATCGTAAGTGGACTAATGTAGTAGTCACACCTATCTGAGGCCGATCAATAAAACTATAGGCAAACAAACACAAGTTAGAAACCATGACTAGTAAGCCAAGCTCCTACAACTTGCCATGCCAAAAGAAAAGAAGAATGACCTTGTATGGATTTAGGTTTTTTGCTTGACCAAGAAGCAACCTATCTCTAATGCAAAGCAATTCACTTGATCTTTGATCAAGATGAATTTGATTTGAATCAAAGAAGGTTAAGCCTCTCATATGTCAAGGCTAACCACCAATCATTAACTCATTGGTCAAAAAGAAAAAAAAAGAAGAAGAAGATGGAAATGGAATGTACATAATTGAAATTCAAATGACATAAGCAAAACACATTGATCAAACATGAATGGAATCAACATCAATCAATGGTAAATAGAAGTGAGATGAAGCTTAGAAGTCAAGAAACAACAAAAATATTTTTGGTATTTTTTAGAATTAAAATAATACTTGAATTAAAATAAATAAATAAAGGTCAAACTTCAACTCCAATTCAAATCAACTTGGAAAAGTCCAATTGGATCATCATGAGGCTAACATGGTCAAACTAGGTTTGACAAATTTTCTCAACATTTTTTGAAAACAGAAACTAATTTTAAATAATTAAAAATGAAGAAAAATAACATAATTGGACTAAAATCTCAAATAAATCTCAAATCAATTAAGAAATTGATGAGAATATTTTTCATAGGCTCATCATCATCCAAAGAGGTTAAGAAAATATTTTTGGCATTTTTGAATATTGAAAAGCATTTTAAATGAATTAAAAATAACCAGAAAAGAAATAATTCACAAAAAATATTAAATGGAATCACAAAAATAATTAAAAATCATTTTTAGAAACTAGAATTTAAGAGAAATTTTTTGCAATTGGTCCCATATTTTTGTGATTCCAAATAAAGAAGTTATGAATTTTTAAAAATAATTGGAAGAAAAGAAAATAAAATGGAATTTCATAAATTGCAAAAATCCACAACGCTTGGATCTTGGTTCATTAATTGACGTGGCACATCTGGTGGCTGAGGAGTGCGCGCTCATGGAACACTTGAGTCAACAGCGAAGCACAAAGCATTAAATGAAGTCAATTAAACCAAGAGCCAGGATTAGATCTGGGAACATGGATCCAATGGCCAGGAACTCATCCATGCGGGGACGGTGGTGGAAATCACCGTCTTCTATGGTGAACCTCACTGTTCCGGCCAGAATTGCAGGTTTCAAAACCTTCACAAAAACTCACGATCCATACATCATTCGAAAGCTGGGGTGATGTACATCACCCCTGTACCCTTAATTTCTACTCAAGATCCCTATAGAGAAAGAAATCTGAGATAGAAAAATGAGGTGTTCAATCTGAACTTGCTCAATTCACAAAATTAAATGCACAAACCAATTTCCTCTCACATGAGGACTTCAGAGGTACCAACCAACCCAAAAAATGATCAATATCCAAGGAGATTCGAAGGAAAACAGTTGGAGGGAAAACCTTTGAAGAGAAGCTTTCAATGGAACGATCTGATCCAAATCTTCAGTGCAATTTGTTCTTGAGGTAGCAAGGAAGCAAGGCTAAGGAATTGAAGTTCAAAGATTAACCAATGAAGTTGAAATTTGAACTTGAAAATTAAAGAGAAAAATCAGAATTCCTTTTAATGGAGGTTTGAGATTCAATTGTGCAGAGCTTCAGGCGCCTTTAGGTTGAAGTTTGAAGTGTGCAAGGCATTCTATTTATAGCCAAGGGTGATGCAATGCCATGAAAAATTCGTGTGCATGTGAAGTTGGATCCTCCGTGCATGGGCTGTACAGGCGCATGGGAGGCCCAAAAGCAACTGGTTTTGCATGCTGAAGTCACATGGATCAAGTTTGGACGTGCAGATAGCCATGCAATGGAGTGTGCAAGAAGATTTCACATGTCATGCATAATTGAACCTAAAACTTCCCCTCTTCGAAAATGCCATTTGCAAAATTGAAACATAGGCATGTGGGTAATGGTTGGAAAGGTCTTGACATGAGGAAAAAATGTTATGTTGAACAAAAATCCATTTGGAGTTGGGAAAATATTGAAAACTGGCCATGAAGTTCAATGTACAAAACATGTATATGGACATTTTGCCAAAATGGACCAACTTCAAGCCCTTCTGTTTTAATGATGCAAGCCTCAAATGAGAAAAACTTCAACATAAACATTGTAGATATTTTCAAGAGAATAAATTTGGACTTAAATTTTGCCTCATTTGGAGTTTTGATGAGAGAGTTATGGGCACTTGAAGTTGGAATTTTTCACATTTCAATGACTTTGGTCCAAAGTGACCTATAATGTTTTGTATTATCACATGTACTTCTTTTATGATTATGAAATTTTGTCCAACATAACAATTTAAGTAGACATCTTAAACTTTCTAATTCACTTGGTCCCACCTCAAAATCATAAAAAATGAGTGAGTTAGGTCCTTGGGAAGTTGACCCAAAATTAGGGTTTCAGTCAAAATGACCTATAATGTTTTGAAATGGATGATGGCCTTCCAAGTTTCAAATGAATTTTTGATGAACATGAAAGTTGTTTATATAGTTCTTAAGAAATGTTTTTCTCTTGGGGTTATAATCATTTGACAAACACATCAAAAGTTAGGTCTCAGTGGATTTCAAAATAGTTAGATGAATTGACTAATCAACTTCTCAAAGCCAAACTTCAAATATTAATGAATGGATGATGAAGGAAACTTAAATGGGCTCATATATGCATAAAATGATGAATTAAAGAACTTACCTTGATTATATTTGATCATAGGTTGAGGTTGCTTCATGAGCAAGGCACAGTCAATGCACAGTTGAATTAGGGTTTCCTTGGGAAACAATCCTCAAGCCCTTTGGTTTATCTTGATCAAATTGACAAATTGAGATACTTGGGAGGCATATATGATGATTTAGAGCTTTGGGAACCATTGTCATGATTGCTTTCACTTTCATCTGGCCACTTCAATGGGCATAGGAGCCTCCTAGGAGCCTTGGATCACATGACTGCTTAAGCTTCAAAACAAAACAAGTTAGTGACATACTTTTGTGCTTTTGGTTAGTAAAAAAAATAAGAAAAGCAATAACATACAATTCAAGAATGCTTGGTGGTCTCAAACCAACTCACACAAGTCCCAACCCTAGGGTTAAGGAGCCAAGAAGCTATGATCCTTGAGGCAAATGCAATGAGCAATGATATGATGCCATGAGGGATCTTAGGGTCAAAATTAGGGTCTTACATGTCCTCTTTCAATTTTAGAGTGTCAGCCCCTTAAGCAGAAAGACTTTAACCTTTCTCTGTTTCCCCACTGAGTTTGTTTCCTCGTGGATGGTTGTTATTTCAGTTTCCTCTCCAGTAAATTTTCTGGATGGAATTGCTCCCCTTGAGTTATGTCCTCATTGGGTTGAGTCTTGATTGACCGTTTTCTTTCTAGATCTTACCTAGATATATGTTTTGGTCCCCTAAGAGTCTATTACCCAATAACTGGTAATATTCTTCTTAGTTTGCAGTTTGTTACTTCTTGCCCAATACCCGACAAAAGTACCCTTTTTCTCCTCAGCAGAATCCCCAGTGGATCTATTCCTCGCAGGAGTCTATCCTTGATATGTTCACTTTAACCAATGACATATATTCTCATCCTTGGTATTCTAGCCAGTAAAAAGGTAGTTGTAATCCCTATTTTGTTCCTCGGAGAGTTAATCCTTGATATGTTCATCTTAATCGATGACAGGTTCTCTTCTCCTTGTTGGTTTTCTACCCAGTAACCGGTAGTCGTAAATCCTACTTTTTTCTGTGCAGAGTCTATCCTTGATATGTTCACCTTAACCAGTGACGGAGTTTCTCTTCTTTGGTATTCTATCTAGTAACTGATAAATGTAATCCCTATTTTTGCTCCCCTTTTCAGAGTCTATCCTTGATATGTTCATTTTAATCGGTGATGGATTTTCTCTTTGATTGGTCTTCTACCCAATAACCGGTAGTTGTAAACCTTACTTTGTCCCCTCGTAGAGTTGATCCTTAATATGTTCATCCTAACCGATGACGGATTTTCTCTCCGACGGTTTTCTATCCAGTTTTCGATAGATGTAATTCCCCTTTCTGTTCAGTTGGTATATCCTTGATATGTTCATCCTAACCGATGACGGGTATCCTCCTTAACATTTCTAGGAAAGTCTATCCTTGATATGTTCATCCTAACCGATGACGGATTTTCTTCCCTATTGAGTTTATCCTTGATATGTTCACCTTAACCGGTGACGGATATTCTCATCTTTGGTCTTCAACCCAGTAACTGGTAGTTGTAAATCCTATTTTCTACAGTTTTCCCCAGCAAGGTTAATCTTACCCAGTAACCGGTAATGAATTTTCCCTCCTGGCTTTCCCTCAGCGAGTCATCCTTGATATGTTCATCTTAACCGATGACGAATGTTCTCTCTGACAGATCTTTATTATCTCCTTACCCAGTAACAGATAGTAGATAATAAATTTCTGCTCCTCCTGTGTTGGAGTTTGTTTTCTCCCCAGTTGAGTTGAGTGCGCATTTCCTTAGTGAAATTTCTTTCCCCTGTACGAGTCGAGTACCTCACTTTTATCCTGACTTACTCGTATCCCCTGCAGATGTTGTTATTGAAGGAGAAGGGTGATCCAAAATGCAACAAAAATTAAAATTTTCTCCTTTAGTGATCCTTACGAATGGGCATGATCAGTGATAGAATAGTTACCTCTTGTGACGATTGAAACCTTTGATGCAGATCTACGGAGCGATCACGAAGGTTGAACGATGACAACGCCTCTACTCAGTCCACACGAACGGATTCCTTCAATCTCATTGCTAGCTGCTACGAATGAAGGCTTTGAGTGAGAGAGAGAGAGAGAAAGATAGAAACGAAAATGCAACTGCATTAAATGCTTCTGCACAAGGGTTCTATTTATAGAACCACTTGTGTGGGCTTCAAGCTAGAAAGCCCACTTAAGTTTATGTGGCCCATATCTTGTAATATGCCAAAATCACTTAAGTGTGTGGTACCTTACCATATTTCGTATTCTACTTAAGTACATCGTACATTACGATGTTCTACAATTCACTTAAGTGCACCGTACCTTACGGTGTTCCTAAGTTACTCTATCTCTAATCAATTTGTCCTTTGTGTGTGACCCTGTAGGTTTTCGCGGCATTGGCAATTATATTAAATCACGTATTTAACATAATAAACAGTGAGCGGTATCTAGCAACACATCACTGCTACCCAAGACACGAAAATGTCATGTGATCTGAAAAATCCTTCCATGATTATACTTATGTGCACAATTACCCTTTTGCCCTTATGTCTATATTGAACACAATGCATAGACCATGCCATCCTTGTCCAATTCAATATTGGGCCCATAGATATTTATCCTGTTACGCAGGATGGGCAAATTCCATCTAGGTCACTCATGTCCCTCAACATGCTTTGTGGAGTACCCATCAACTGTCTTTATGGTTATCCAGTTACGGACAATGTTTGATCAGCAATAAAGCACTCAACTCTACATCTAGGGTCCATAGTGGTTTCAGGTCGAAGGGTGGTATACACCATTATCACCATGAGAATAACTTATGACACTTTGCATAAATTTCTATATAGTATTCTTATAGCGGGTCAATCCAGTATAAATATTACTCTTAACATTCATACCTATGTTTTAGACTTGATAACTCCTTATCCATGATCCATGAGATGTGATCATCAGTCTATATACATAATAGTCTTTATGCTTTAATGTTATCCCACTTCACAATAAAGCTCGACTACGGATACTTTAAGAATAATGTCCTTATGTTTAATGTGATCTCATGATCAAGTCACACTTGATACATTAAACGGACTAGCTATTCTAGGGACTTTATTAAACAAAAGTAATAAAGAAAAAGCCTTTTATTATTAATAAATAATTCGATACAAGTACCAAAAATATTGGCCTCTAGGGCTTACACCAACAATCTCCCACTAGCACTAGAGACAATCAGGCATACCCCTAATGCCCATAGATCTAGTATGGCCATCATGCTTCTGTTGTGCAAGAGGCTTTGTCAGTGGGTCATCAATATTGTCAAGTGTAGGTACTCTGCATATTTTCACATCTCCTCTATATACTATCTCTCGAATGAGGTGATAACGCCTAAGTATGTGTTTGGATCGTTGGTGAGATCTAGGCTCCTTAGCTTGTGTGATAGCACCATTGTTATCACAATAGAGACCAATGGGATCCACAATGCTAGGAACTATGACAAGTTCACTAATGAACTTTTTGATCCAAACAACTTTCTTTGCTGAACTTGAGGCAGCAATATACCCGGCCTCAGTTGTAGAATCAACAACTGTATCTTGCTTTGAACTTTTCCAGCTCACAGCGCCACCGTTTAAGCAAAACACATAACCAGATTGCGATCTAAAGTCATCCTTATTTGTCTGGAAGCTTGCATCGGTGTATCCAATCACATCCAGCTCTTCCTAACCTCCATATATCAAGAATGAATCCTTAGTCCTTCTCAAATACTTAAGGATATTCTTGACAGCTACCCAATGAGCATCACCAGGATCAGATTGGTACCTACTCATTGCATTCAAAGCATACGAGACATCTGGTCGAGTATATAACATGGCATACATGATAGATCTTATTGCAGATGCATATGGAATCTTATTCATGTAATCCCTTTCTTCCTTACTTGAATGGGATTGTGTTTTTGACAGACACAAGCCATGGTGCATAGGTATGAATCCTTTCTTGGAATCATGCATATTAAAGCGTCTCAACACTTTGTCTATGTATGTACTCTGACTTAGGCCAAGCAGTTTTTGTGATCTATCTCTATAGATTCTGATTCCTAATATATAGGCTGCTTCACCTAGGTCCTTCATAGAAAAGCATTTCCCCAACCAAGACTTTACTTGTTGTAGGGTAAGGATATCGTTTCCAATGAGTCATATGTCATCTACATATAATACCAGGAAAACGATCATGCTCCCACTAACCTTCTTGTAGACACAAGGCTCATCTTCGTTCTTGATGAATCCATATTGTTTTACTGCTTCATCAAAACGAAGATTCCAACTTCTGGAAGCTTGCTTCAATCCATAGATTGATCTTTGTAACTTACATATCTTTAGGGCTTCTTCAGGTATGTCAAATCATTCAGGTTGTGTCATGTACACATCCTCAAGAAGATTCCCATTAAGGAAAGCAATTTTGACATCCATCTGCCATATTTCATAATCATGATATGCAGCGATAGCAAGTAAAATTCGAATAGATTTAAGCATTGCAACTGGTGAAAAGGTTTCATCATAGTCAACCCCATGAGTTTGTTTATATCCTTTTGCAACCAGTCTTGCCTTATAGGTATGTACCTTACCATCCATGTCAGTCTTCTTTTTAAAGACCCACTTGCATCCTATAGGGTTAACTCCTGCAGGAGGCTCTACCAAGGTCCAAACCTGGTTTGTGTACATGGAATCCATTTCAGATTTCATGGCTTCTAGCCACTTCTCAGACTCGGGATCAATTATGGCCTCTTGGTAGGTCACATGCTCATCTTGATCCATAAGTAATACATCACCTTGATCAGTTATGAGATATCCATATCTCTCAGGTAGGTGACGTATCCTGCCTGACCTACGCTGGTCTTGTTCTACTTGAGCAGGTTGCTCTTCCATAACTACTTGTGTTTCCTGCTCTAATTCCTCCATAGGTGTATCAATGCTTTGTGATTCTTGAATTTCTTCAAGCTCTACTTTCCTCCCATTGATTCCTTTGGAAATAAAATCCTTTTCTAGGAAAACTCCAGTTCGAGCGACAAACACTTTGCCCTCAGAAGGATTGTAGAAGTAATACCCTCTTGTTTCTTTAGGATACCCCACAAATAAGCATTTGTCAGATTTGGGCTCAAGCTTAGTTGAAACTTGTCGTTTCACATAAACTTCACAACCCCAAATCTTCATGTAAGACATATGTGGTTTCTTACCATTCCATATCTCATATGGTGTCTTCTCAACCTTTTTAGATGGAACACGGTTAAGTATGTAAGCTGCTGTCAATAGTGCATGTCCCCAAAAGGAGTTTGGAAGATCGACGTGACTCATCATGGATCGGACCATGTCTAACAGGGTTAAATTTCTTCTCTCAGATACACCATTGCATTGGGGTGTTCCAAGAGGAGTAAGTTGGGATAGGATCCCACACTCTTTCAGATGGTCATTAAACTATAGGCTTAAATACTCACCACCTCGATTTGATCGAAGAGTTTTAATATTCTTACCTAGTTGGTTTTGTACTTCATTCTTGAATTCCTTGAACTTTTCAAAGGACTCCGATTTGTGTTTCATTAAATACACATAACCATATCTACTGAAATCATCAGTAAATGTGATGAAGTACTGAAAACATCCTCTGGATGGTATGTTCAGTGGTCCACATACATCAGCATGTATGAGGGCCAAACGATCATTAGCTCTTTCACCTTTTCCTGTGAATGGAGACTTTGTCATCTTCCAAGTACTTTGGGCAGTTTCTCTTCCAGTGTCCGGTCTTACCTCAATGGAAGCAGGTGCCTGCCTTTGCTATGCCTCCACTAGGCTTCAAAGCAGCAACTGTGGGTCTGGGTTTGGCAACTTCCTTGCCTTTCCCTTTATCACCCTGCTTGGTGGGTCTTTTGTTCTGTCTCTTTCCATTTCCAATCATCAGAATGGACTTCCCTTTTGACTTCAGGTTCTGCTCAACAGTCTTTAACATGGCTAGCAGTTCAGGAAGAGATTTGTCCATATCATTCATATTGAAATTTAGGATAAATTGACTGAACCTATTTGGCAACGATTGTAAGATCAAATCAGTCGCAAGTTCCTTTCCGAGGGGAAAACCCAACCTTTCAAGGTTTTCCACGTACCCAGTCATCTTGAGCACATGGGGACCTACAAGGGCTCCCTCAGCTAACTTGCCTTAAAAAATGGCTTTTGAAACTTCAAACCTTTCATGCCTTGCTTGCTCTTGATAGAGCATCTTCAGGTGTTCGATCATGTCGAACGCTGCCATGTTCTCATGTTGCTTTTGCAACTCTGAGTTCATGGTAGCCAGCATGAGACAAGCAGTTTCATTGGCATCATCGACATGCTTCTTATAAGCATCTCTTTCTGCCTTAGGTGCAGAACTAGGAGGTTCCTCTTCAGGAACAAGTTTCTCCAAGACATACAACTTTCTATTATGTTTGAGGACAATCCTCAGATTTCGGTGCCAATCCAGAAAATTTGTCCCAGACAATTTTTCTTTGTCAAGGATTGATCGCAAAATGTTTGTTAGAGGTGTTTGTTGAGATTAATGAAAATATAAGTATCAATAACATATTTAATTAGGCCTTTAATTAAACATGCTCCCACTATTTTACTCAAAACAAATGACCCTCATCATTTGATTCAGAAAATCCCGTTGGAAGATTTTCTAGTGGGTAGAGATCCATATTTCACTTTGTTCTAAGTCCGCGTAGGCGGATTACACAAAACTAGGTTATTTAGGTAGGAACTCCTTCCAATTGTATCTAATACAACTCTCGAAAATTTCAGTTGGGTGAATAACTCCTTATTCCAATCCATCATATGGATCATTTCCAACTCTTGCTTCTAAACATATATAATATTATTATAATTTATTTAGTTAAGTTTGACCCATTGTTTTAGCAATTGGATATTACAATTATCCCATCGCACCTTACTAATATAGAACATGCACCCCGCGTAGGCAAAACCTACATTATCCGATACTAGTCTTGATGAGTGCTAAAACTTGGAAAGCATAAACTTAATATTTAATTTGAGGGAATTGCAATTATTCTGATCTCACCGGCTTATTTATCATATAAATCGTCTCTCACATGCATCAACATACATTCACATGCATCAACATACATTCACATGCATCAACATACATTCATAATGAAACAGTTATGGCCCCTAGCGCAATTGTTCTCCCAAGCCAATGAGAGAACCTAAGCTAACCTAATAACGATCTAAGCTTCTCCAAGCAAGATCTTCAAGGTTGTCCTCCTTTAATCTTCAAGGTTGTCCTCCTTTGATATTGAATTCTTCTCTTTCTTCATAACATTACATTACATAAAAGAAACTCGTTTTACATACGAGGGATTGAGATGAGAAAAGAAGTTACATTAAGAGATTAAAAGGAGAGGCACGACACGCAGGTCGTATTTTAAAACCCAAAAACAAAATAAAGGAAAACTAAGGCTATAACTGATCACCACAAGACAATAATAAACATATTATTATTAATTTTAATTCTTTTTAATTAATTAAAACCAAAATAAATTTCGGCGATCGATCACACTACGCAGAGTTAGCCTGGGGTCCGCTACCCCGTCAGCGGGAATGGGGTTTCCGCTGTCCGGTTTGCATACGGTGGTTCCGCTGACCGATCAGCGGACAGGGTTCAAGGGGGCAGCGCCCCTGTCCGAAATTTTAATGAACAATTCATTTGAAATCAACGTCGCTTTGCATCAACACAACTCTTGCGCAGTCACAAAACAGAAACCCGGAGAATTCTGACTCTGTGAATGTGACGACCATCACAAGCATGTTACGACCGTCACGTCCAGCTTGTTACGACCGTCACAGGCCCATGACGAACGTCACGCAGCCAAAATAACAGAAACACCTAGAATTCTGGATCTGTGAATGTGACGACCGTCACAAAGCATGTTATGACCATCACAACCAGCTTGTTACAATCGTCACAGGCCCATGACGAACGTCACGCGGCCAAAATAACAGCGCTTTTGAAACAGTCAACAAACGTGATCCAACAAGCCCTCAATTCACATCTCCTTGACGGAGCAACCCTTGTGTCGTCACTAACCCTAATGAACCAATTTTAGACCGTCAAACACACCTCGATTGTTGATTCAGTATGATTGATCAACATGTCATTGCTTCACCATACTAATGTCGGATTCCGAAGCAAATGACCATTGATCGCTCAAAGGAAAACCACCATTAAGTGTTTGAATGAACGAAACTGAAACAATATATCATATATACCGTACTTTGCATTAGGATTATTTATATCATTTATATAACTTGATCGATCTCATTGCATAACCTATGGATGATCGATGTATCGTTGCTTCACCATACTAATGTCGGATTCCGAAGCATAGTCAAAATCAATCATTGAAATCGTACACACATGATGCCAAATTTAATTACTCATTTATTCTTTAATTCATTCTGTATTTTAATCATATTAATACAGAAAATAAACAGCTATCAGATTCATGGTTTCATAAGTGGCTCTGATACCACTAAAGGAGAAGGGTGATCCAAAACACAGCGAAAATTAAAATTTTCTCCTTTAGTGATCCTTACGAATGGGCATGATCAGTGATAGAATAGTTACCTCTTGTGACGATTGAAACCTTTGATGCAGATCTACGGAGCGATCACGAACGTTGAACGACGACAACGCCTCTACTCAGTCCACACGAACGTATTCCTTCAATCTCAGTGCTAGCTACTACGAATGAAGGCTTTGAGTGAGAGAGAGAGAGAGAGAGAAAGATAGAAACGAAAATGCAACTGCATTAAATGCTTCTACGCAAGGGTTCTATTTATAGAACCACTTGTGTGGGCTTCAAGCTAAAAAGCCCACTTAAGTGTATGTGGCCCATATCTTATAATATGCCAAAATCACTTAAGCGTGTGGTACCTTACCATATTTCGTATTCTACTTAAGTACACCGTACATTACGATGTTCTACAATTCACTTAAGTGCACCGTACCTTACGGTGTTCCTAAGTTACTCTATCTCTCATCAATCCGTCCTTTGTATGTGACCTTGTAGGTTCTCGCGGCATTGACAATTATATTAAATCATGTATTTAACATAATAAACAGTGAGTGGTATCTAGCAACACATCACTACTACCTAAGACACGAAAATGTCATGTGATATGATAAATCTTTCTGTGATAATACTTATGTGCATAATTACCCTTTTGCCCTTATGTCTATATTGAACACAAGGCATAGACCGTGTCATCCTTGTCCAGTTCAATATTTGGCCCATAGACATTTATCCTGTTACGCAGGATGGGCAAATTCCCTCTAGGTCACTCATGTCCCTCAACATGCTTCGTGGAGTACCCATCAACTGTCTTTATGGTTATCCAGTTACGGACAATGTTTGATCAACAATAAAGCACTCGACTCTACATCTAGGGTCCATAGTGGTTTCAGGTCGAAGGGTGGTATACACCATTATCACCATGAGAATAACTTATGACACTTTGCATAACTTTCTATATAGTATTCTCATAGCGGGTCAATCCAGTATAAATATTACTCTTAACATGCATACCTATGTTTAAGACTTGATAACTCCTTATCCATGATCCATGAGATGTGATCATCAGTCTATATACATAATAGTCTTTATGCTTTAATGTTATCCCACTTCACAATAAAGCTCGACTGTGGATACTTTAAAAATAGTGTCCTTATGTTTAATGTGATCTCATGATCAAGTCACACTTGATACATTAAACGGACTAGCTATTCTAGGGACTTTATTAAACAAACGTAATAAAGAAAAAGCCTTTTATTATTAATAAATAATTGTATACAAGTACCAAAAGTATTGGCCTCTTGGGCTTACACCAACAGTTATTTCCCCGGGTGAGTCTTTCCATTTGTATGGAATCCCTCTAGTCCCCTAGCAGTTTTGAGTCGTAGCCTGGCCTACGCATAAGTCCCTTTTATCCTCTTAGAGTCTCTGTCTCCCCAGTGATTTTTCCTTATGGAATACATTATACTCCTGCGGACTTTCGGTCTCTCTGATTTCTTTTCCTTTGTGGCAATATTTCCCCATAGAACATTAACTTTTGCATTCATATCATTTGCATCATGAGGTCTCTTAGGGACCAAAATTTATTTCTCTATGTTGTTATTTAAGCCCATTCTACTGAGTCGACATGAAGATTTTAACCTTCGCCTCCTCAGTTAGAATGTCCTTAATTAGGGGCAGCTGTAAGACCCCAATTTTGACTCTAAGATCCCTCATGCAATTCCATCACAAGCATTAACATTGGGATCATACCTTGGCATCCTCCTTACCCTTTTTCATTAGGTTTGTTTTAGGAGAGATCACCAAGAACTTTGTGATTATACTATACTTGTATTTTATCATTTCACTAACCAAAATACCAAAATTATGTCTTTGTATTTGCCTAACTCTTTTGTAGGTAGGGCATGATCTCATTGATTCATCAAGATCACATCTAGGGTTTGAGACCCTCATGAACAAAGAGCACAACCAATGATTGATTCAAGAATGGTTATAGGCATCATATATGAGTCCCAATTATCTCTACATGTTATATTGATCCAGTTTTCTTCAAGAGTTTGAGGGTGATTTGCCTTGGAAACCCTAGTTTGACTAGGTATCTTGAGTAACTTCTCCAACAAGATATCTCACCAATTGATCAAATTTATAAAGATACACTTAAAAATTAATCATCTTATGCATATATGATCTACCATGAGCCAAGAAAGTCAAGAGATTTGGAAATTAGCAAGTTGGTTTATGGTGGTTGGCCAGATGAATTCATCTGATCAAAACTGGGTCTCCCTAGACCCTATCTCCTACAATTTTTACCATACGAAAATTATTCCAAGAGTAAACTTACTCTAAATGACATTCCAAACAACTTTCATGTTGACACCTAGAGCTAGTTTTGCTTGGAAAATCATTTTCTATGTTGAAACATTATAGGTCATTTTGTCTAAACCCTAATTTGAAAGTCAACTTCCCAAGGCCATAACTTGCTCAATTTTTATGAGATGAAAGATTTCAAAGTTTCACAATAAAATTAAATGTATCTACTTCAACTTTTATGTTTTGAGTGAGAGCTAATTCAACTTTTTTGAGCATGTGATATGAGGTTACATTATAGGTCACTTTTCACCTATACCATTGATCAAGTGATTTTTCCAAACTTCAAAAATGCATAACTCTATTATTTCAAATCCAAATGACATGAAATTAGTGACAATTTTTAAGGTCTTTGAGAGATATACAACTTTGATGAAGACACTTTTCTCATTTGAAGCTCCTATAAAAAGTTAAGCAAGGTGGAATATTGAGACATATGGCTTGACACTTAGAAAATTTTTGATACGTCAAATTTTTCCAAACTTCCACCTCAAATTTCTCCAAGTTCCAAGCTCTAAATGAAAAAGTGTTCAATATAAAACTTGTTCCTCTTGATCTTAACTTTCCAAAGAGCTTAAATTCATTCATTTTGGATCAGAAATGCATAGGCTGCGCATGGCTTAAACAGACTGATATCATTTGACATGAATCCACTTCAAGCATCAATGTACATGTGCCTTGCAATCTAAGCTAACTCTAAACCATCTGATCTTCAATTACCATACAAGTCGAGTCGCCACCACACTTCTATTTATCCAAAGGAATGGTTAGAAAGCGAACAAAAACCTAAAAGTTTTATCGAATCAAAAACTAGTAAAAATGTCAGAGATCTGGGTAAGGGGGTTGGTTATGCAATGGGAAGGTTTTAAGCACCCAAAACATCCTAGGTACTCCTAGGGAGCCCTTTTCATAAGTGTTGTTCTAGTCTAAAGGGTGTAGGTATATCTAAAGTACTATTTACTAAAAGGAAGGTTAAAATAAAATGACTCGCAAGGATGTCGCATCCACTGCCTACGTATCTCATCTGAGTATGAGAATCAGAGTCTTCGCAGCTGGGCTACCTATGGGTTAAAGAGAAGTGTGCTCGGTAAGACGTCGTGTCTTATGCCTACGTATCTCATCTGGAATGAGAATCAGAGCAAAACGTAGTTCGGCTAACTAGGGGTTAAGGATTGCCACCTGAACATGGACTTACAAAAGAGGACACCAGCTGTGTCAAAGGAGGGTGGGCAGTGTGTTCAAATTTCTAGCAGTAGGTGTCGCAGCTCGCTGAATCGAGTCTTAGGCAGTTACCTCTTTGCAATAGAACGGACTGACATGCCACAAGATCGGAGACGCACGGAAGGTCTAAAAGTGGGGAAGCTCTGCTCTAGAGTTGTCATGCAATATGGACCTATGTGTTAGGATTTACAAAGGGGGACATCTACCTAATGCAAGCATGCAAAGAATAAGGGATTCTGCCTATGTTATCATACAAAGGGTTCTACCTAATGGGTGCTACCTAAACGGAACAAGAGTCGACGGATGGAGTGCGGAGAGGAGTTACGGATAAGGGTAGATGGCGATGCCAAAGGAAATCTACTTACAGGTAGATGGCGATGGTTGAGGCAATCGACTTACAAGAGGATGGATGAATGCGTGCTGGTTCTGTTAAGTTTTGAAAATGATTACTCGGCGTTGGATCGAGCTTTTGATCTTATTTTGAAATGGTTATCGGATGTTCGTTTTAATTCTTGTATTAACACGTGACTAAAGAAATAAAGAAATAAATATTATACACTTTATGGGAGAGGGGTACATTTGTTATGAGTGGGGATTGTTCATGGCAAACAAACAATAAAAATATATGCCTCATACATCATATAAGTAGGCAACAGTTATCAATCAGATCAGATAAATAAACAATATATAATCAAACCAAAGAATCAAAAAATGGAGCATTTAAACAATGCATGGGAGTATGAACATGTTAAATAATCAAGCAATATAAAGCATGAATGAGAGAAACAAGTATAAAAGATAACAGATGAATCAAACAGATGAAAATATGCACACGAAGGGTCCACTGAATAATTTAATCAGGAAATGAGGTAAGGACCAAATAAAATCAAGGTAAAAGACCTCTAATACATGGCATATGAGATGAACGAAGGAGGATCAAAAGATCTCTTCAATTGCCATAAGCAATCCCTAAGTCAAACATCGATCATAAAGAAGTCAACTGAAGATTCAAGTCAACTTAAAAAATAACAAATAAATAGAAAATTAATCAAGAAAATTATGAAAAATTAAACTAAATAAGGTGGGGTCAGGACATCATCATCCCCCAAAAATATTTTAAAAATAATGAAAATTGGCACATGAATTAATTAAAACAAAACATAGGTCAAACCAAAAGTCAATTAATAAGACTAGGTTAGAAATAAATCAAGACAAAATAGTAAATTAATCAAGAAAATTATGAAAAATTAAACTAAATAAGGTGGGGTCAGGACATCATTATCCCCCAAAAATATTTTAAATATAATGAAAATTGGTACGTGAATTAATTAAAATAAAACAAAAGTCAAATTAAAAGTCAACCAACCAAACTAGGTCAAAAATAAATCCAAAATAAATTGAAAATGTGAAATAAAATTCCAAGAAAAGGTCGGGTTGATCATGAAATGGTGGTCAACCTTCATCCCAAGAATCAAATGCTAACAATAATTTTAAGTCATAAAAATAAAATCAATAAAAAAGTGTGTTAAAATAGACCATTTAAAATAAATAATTAAAATAAAATATTAATATTAAAAAAATACGAAAATATAAATTATATAAAATTAAATAAAACGTTAAGAAAAGTGAAAAATATTTTTGGGTAATTTTATGGACGAAGAAAATATTTTAAATAAGAAAAAGAAATATGAAAATGGAAGGATTAATGGTGATGAACATGGTAAGCAAGCGTAGATATATCAAAACATGGCCATGGAAGAGATGATTACCTAATGGAAAATAGAAGTGGAATGGAATCTGATATGTGATGAAACTTTTCCTCCTTGCCACGAAATTACAATGCTCCTTTAGGGTTAGGGTTTCAGCTTCTTAAATAGGGTGGATTAGGTGTTCTCATGGGCTTTTTAATAAGTGATTTATCCATAAGAATAAAAGTGTGAAGTGAGGTGTAAAATGTTGTTATTTTGGGCCAAACTTAAGTGAATGGATGTCCAATGCATGGCCAAAAGAGGTAAAAAAAACGTGACTGGTTTGTGCAGCATGCTTAGAAAATCTGATTGGGCCAGCCAGGCCCAAAATCTGCCTAGAAAATCAAGTCATGGTGCCCACTTTAAATGAATATATCTCTAAAACCATGGATCCAAATGAGATGATTCCAAAAGGATGTGAAAGAGGAAATGGCAAGGTACAATTGTTGTGAAGAAAGTATTTTCAAATAATGCCTTGAAGTGCAAGAAAACTGGCCAAGAAGTCTTGACAAATTTTGAAGATTTTGGACTTAGAAATTTTTCTAAGTGCCCTAAGAAAATATCTCACTTTGACTAAGCATAACGTTCTCAATTCTAATCCAAATGGAGAAAACTTTATATCTCTAGAAAGCTTGGATCAAGAGGAACAACTTTCATGTTGGAGAAAGTTTCAAATGGAGCTTTTATCTTGATGAAAAATGGGCTTAAAGTGAGTGCAACGATCATGAAAACTTGCCCTAAATGGAAAGTCAACCATTTCCAAATTAAGTAACTTTTCCAATTCCTGATTAAATGATGAATCCATGATCCAACCTTGATCAAATTTCACATGTAGGATCCCCTAGGCATGGATTTTGAGATTCCACTCTCAAAATGTCAGGAGTTGACTTTTCTGGCCCCACAATTGACTTTTCCCAAACTGTTTGATTCTCGATTCCATTGATCAATTGAAGCACTTCTAGCTCAAATATAGAGCTGATTTTTTGTATGTAGACCCTTGTGGACATATGGAGGGCCATGGAAAAGAGTTTCACCCAAAGAATCAGAAATAAACTGATTTTATACCAAACCCTAATTTTAGGGCAAAATGATCAAGAACTGATTGCACTGATTGCCAATGGATCTTTCTGAGATAATTGTGAATCTTCCTAGGCCAAGATGCCTCTCTAATCATGACATGGATGAGCTCCTCTACTTCCAACCAAACATTTCCTGTTGCAGGTAGCCATGAAACCCTAATTTCTGATTAAATCCAGATGAACACTCTGATAGCTTTGAATCCTTCACTGATGAACTGAGGACCATAATAAGATACTTAGACCCCCCTGAGACCCTTGATACTTGTATACTTAGAAAATGAAGTCCAATTCTCAATCTTTCTTTGTGTGGGCTCCTTCTGTTAAGGAGTGATCGATCAAAACCTGATCTCCATGTCACTAATGTAGTATGCAATGAGTATGACCTAATATGATGCTAATGAAGTGTAAAACATAATCCCATGCTTCCAGGAAAAATGAAGGGTAAATTTTGGGGTATTACACATGGCATCATCATTTGCCAATTTTGGAAAGTGAATGTGAGTGTGCAAATATCACATGATTCATCTATAAATAGAGCTTCAATTGCTCAGAAATTCACACACCATTGCGCCAGCTTTGATCCCCCATTGAAAACCCTTCACTCTCATAAGATAAACCTGATAAATTCATTTGAATTTGAGCTTGAATATCCACTATTTTAGAATTCAATTCTCCAGGAATCCATTGCTTCTAAACCATTCCATTCTCTTCCTGCGAGCAATTGGAGTGAGTCCAAGCACAAGCCAGATCAAGATCCATCGTGTTCAGACCTCCATTAAGGTAATTTGCAGAAATTTTAAACTCTTTAATTCTCTTAAATTCTTGCTCAATTCCATTGATTCTTTGGTTGTCTAAAGTCCTACCAATATAGGCAAGAAGATTGAGTTGCTTTGAGGTCAAATCGAAGCAACTCAGTTCATGTACCTCAGATTTCAATTCCACATATCTCTGAATATATTTGGAATTGGAGTAATTGGAGGTCAGATTCGAGCTCAGTGCCATTTTCTCTTTAAGATCATGTCCTTGTTTCTTTTTTGGTGATGGTTTATGTTGACCAGTCCAGTGAGATTCACCGGAGAAGATGACCGGAGCTCTGGCTCCGGCGATGACTTGGCCAACCTCTGAACCATAGGATCCATGTCTCATGTTCTAATCTTGATCGTCCCTTGTGATTACCTCATTTGCCACGTGGTTGACTAAGGAACATGTGGAGCGCATGTTTTGGATCATCAGATCTGCCACCTCAATTAATGAGGGAGATCTGATGGTCCGCGTATTTTTGAATTTCTGATATTTTGTTCTAATTGCATTTTTTCCAGTAATTCATATTAAATTTAATATTGATCCAAAAAATATGGGACTTTCACCAAAAAGTTTCAAATATTTTTCTCTTTCATATTCTGAATTAAAATTATTTTTTGGATCATTATTAATATTTTTCATGAATTAATTGATTTTGCATTTGTTTTTAATTGTTTAAATATATTTTTAAATGTCCAAAAATTATGAAATTTTTTCTCCAAGGTCCTTTGACCTTGTTTGATCTATGATAAATCTCATGGCCATTTCTTTGGTGTTTTGATGAGATTTTATGAATTGGACAAAATATATTTGAATTAAATGTATTATTTTATTATTTTTAATTGAATAAATGTCATTTAAATTGTGTTGACCATTTGTATTGACTTAATTGAGTTTGCTTGTTTGTTGTTGGGCCTTGGTCAAGGTAGATTTGACTTTGTCAAGTTAATATCATTGGATTTAGGGGATTGATGGAATGTACATTCCATCTCCCAAAATGAATGAATGATATTAATTTGGTAAGAGTCCTCCTCTGACCAATTTGTGATCTCATTCATCCTCTTTCCTCTTCATCTAATTCCCCTTCTTCATCCATTCATTTTCATTTGGCCAATGACATCTCAAAGTCCTAATGCTAGTTGATTGAAAAATTAACATGAGTATGGATGAGATTAGGCCACGCCTTTTGCATATTTTGTGTGTGTGGTATGTTTCATGAGTATAGTTCATAATACTATGTCTCCAACATGCATTAACACCAAAATTCTATTGCCCGACCTCAAATAGTTGTGACTTCTACATAAGTCCAATTACGATTGCTTAACATAACGCTAAATTTGTGACATAAAAGGCATACCCATTCTAGTTAGTGAGATTGTAAGTCTCCCCTCTTTTATGGTATTGTGTGGAAACTTGGCCTTATTTCCTTCCTTTGGAAGATGTTTCGGTTCAAGGATCCATGCTTGTGATAAGTGGGTTAAGTGTTCCCCAAAGAATGTCTTGAAATGAAAAGCAAAACAAAACTAACTTCTAACCTACTAACTATTAACTTTTAACTTCAAGCCTTTACTTTAATGCAATTTACTTTTAGCACTTTATTTCATTTGCCATTGTACATATCATTCTAATTGTTTATGTTAATGTAATTTTCACTTTGTCCATTTGGACCATATTGTGTGATATATTTTGTTTGTGTTACTTTGTTTGTTTGTGTGGTCTTTGACCATTAATGTACATAATAAAAACAAAAACCCTAAAAAACTTTTGAGTGGACTATTGGTTTGATCTTGAACAAAGGACTTAGAATCTAGGCAACCTTCCTAAGCTAAAGGACTTGTCCAATTCCAACTTATTGAAGAACCAAGTGCTTGTAATTTAAATTTCATTTGATACATCTTTGAAGATCTCTCTAAGATTCATCTGCAACATGATCATGGTGTAGCTGTTATTTAGAACCTGTGACTTATGGAGTTCATCTGTTGCATGGGCTATTTTGAAGAAGATCATGAAGTGGATTAGCTTGGATGAGGCCATCTTTATTTGATGCCTTGCTCTTCAAGATAATATAATTGTGCATTTGTATGTTGTTTGATTCTAAAAGTCCAAGGGAATTCTGGGTTTCTATTGACATACTTGTCTATTGGATTGCTACCCATTTGGTCAGATCTTTTCAACTCTAAACTTTTAATTTTGTACATAGGGTAGTCTCTTCATCTTCTCCCCATTTCTTTAATTTCAAAGTCTCTCCCTCCATTTTTCAAAATCTTCTTTGTGTGAAGTATTTTTGTTCTAAACTTTGACCACTTTTGCAAAAGGATAGAAACTTTGGCCTTATGCTATTGCATTTTAAAATTTCTTTTCTTGAATCAAACTTGTAAATAAAATTAACTATACTTGACTTAAACTTTCAAAAAGCCAAAAAAGAACTAACTCATTTAAACCATTTTAGGCCTTTGTGCCTTTCAAACTTAAATTTTGTTAAAATCAACACACTCATTTTGAATTTTGTAGCACGAACTAAGAGGTTTTGATCCCTCATTTTTATGTTGGTACGTAGGCACAAGACCGAAGGTCTTGTCAAACACAAAAATATAATTAATGAATTCTTTTCTCATCCCCCCATTCTATTTGTTTGTAAACATCACTTGGTAAAAAATACATATGCACACAAAAAGGGCTCCCTAGGAGTACCTAAGACACTTTGGGTGCTAACACCTTCCCTCTGTGTAACCAACCCCCTTACCTGTGATCTCTGACTTTTATTAGTTTTTATTTGAAAACTTCTTACTTATTGGGTTTTGTTCGTAATTTTTCCCTTTTCCCTTGGAAACAATAAAAGCGCGGTGGCGACTCTTGTTAATTGATCTCTAGCTTGTCAATAGCTTGATGATCATGAATTTTTCGCTATAGGCACAATGTTTGCAATCCATTGAGGGTAGTTTGCTACTGCTAAAAATCCAGTGGCAAGCTGCTTTTGAACCTCCTCCTTGATTTTCATCGCCATGTCAGGTCGAGTTCTTCTCAGTTTTGCTTTATTGGAGGGTAATCTTCCTTGAGGGGTGGTCGGTGTACCACAATATCCGTGTCGAGTCCGGGCATGTCTTGGTAAGACCAAGCAAACACATCCATATATTATTGTAAGAGCTTGATCAGCTTTTCCCTCACGTCATATTCCAGGGTGGAGCCTATTCTGATTTCTTTCACATCCTCATATGTTCAAAGGTTGATAACCTCTACCGATCCCTGGTGTGGTTGGATATCCTTTGATTCTTGCCGCAGTAGTCGGGCTAACTCTTCGGGGAGTTTACAATCTTCTTCACAGTCTTTGTCAATGTGAAAGATGGGATTATCAAAGTCATAAGGGACCATAACAATATTGTTATCGATGGAAATCGAGGGGAATTTGTATGATTCATGGTTCATGCTTTTATTTATGAGGGAGAAGAAAAAATGAATGAAAACTTAAAAGAGAATGAGAAAACATTGCCTTTTTTTCATTAATTAATAAGGGACCATAACAATGTTGTTAATTCCTTTTTGTCTTTTTGAAATTGAGGTGAATATGATTAAGTTTATTCACAAATTTGATTTAAGAAAGAGTTTGAAAGTTCATTGGCATAGTGCCAAAGTTTCTAATTATTAAAACATGTCTAAGTTAAAAACACAAGCAAATAAGATTTTTTAAAAGAGGGAGAGATTTTGAAATTAAAGAAGTGGGAGGAGATGAAGAGACTACCCTAGACAAAAATTAAAAGTTAAGAGTTGAAAAGAACTGACCAATGGGATGCAATCCACAAGACAAGAATGTCAGATAAAAACCCATTTCCTTTGGACTTTTGAGCAGACAATAAACATAAGAAATATCCAAGCAATCAATATGAAGATCAGAGGCATCAAATAAAGATGGGCATCATCCAAGCAAGCACTCCAACAGCTAGCAGTCTTTAGTGTCTTCAAAGCGTATCAGATGAAATATTCCTTGGCAAACTCTCAGAAACAATCATCATACATAAAAAATAATAACCAGTATAACAATCAAGCACATAGACAAAGTAGCAAATAAATAAAGAGCACTCAAGGTTTGCATCAGATGAAAGACACAATCAAGGATAGCTCAGTCTCAGATAGTGGCGTTGGCCAAGTCCTTTAAAGCACAAGGAATGTTTCCTAATCCTAAGAATCTAGAGTTCAGACCAAGTCCGATAGTCCATCAACATATTTTTTAGAGTTTTTGTTGTTACTAAGTATTTTAAGGTCCTAAGACCACAAACAAAACAAAGATCACAAGTACACAATATATACAAGCACAAGATATGTCTCAAGTGAGCAAAGAAAAGAAAATGACTGAAACATAAACAAGTTACATGAAATGTAAATGGCAATGAATGATAAAGGTACTGGATTTTAAATTGCATTAAGTAAATGACTTGAAAGTAAAACAATGTTAATAAAAGGTTAGTCAAATCTTAGTGATGAGTTCCATTCGTTTAAGTCATTCTTTGGAGAATACTCGATCATCCATTCACAAGTATGAAGACATGAACTAAGACATCATCCATGAGAAGGGCTCCAACTTGGATAAATCAACAAGTATGCCACTAGCTCTCATGAATGGAAAAAAGGACCAGTCTTTATACAATACCATGAATAATGAGAGACTTACACTCTCACTTACTAGAATCCTATGCCTCGCGGGACAAATTTAGCTCTATGTTAGGCAATCGTAATTGGACTTATGTAGAATTCACAACTATATGAGGCCGGACAATAAAGATATTGGTGTTAATGCATGTTAGAGACTTAATCCAAAGAACCAAGCTCCTAAAACATACCACATACAAAAATAAAGTGGGAGGGACCTATCTCAGTCAGGCTCATGTTGATTCATCCGAAACAAAGTTATTGATGAATCAACTAGCATTTGACATGAAGAGAATTCATTGGTGTATGAGGGATTGGGGAGGAATAGGGATGAATATGAAGGGGGAGGGGAAATAGAAACCCAAATTGATCATAGGAGGAAATCCATCTGATCAATACTATTCATTCATCTTGGGGGATGTACATTTCATCAACCCCCTAAATCCAATAGTATTGATCAAATGGAAGTTCAAATCAACCATAATCAAGGCCAAACAGAAAGTCAAACATCACAAAGTCAGTCAAATGGCTCAATAATATTTTTAATCAATTAAAAAAATAAAAATCAATTTTAAAATGAATTAAAATGTATTTTTAAATGGACAAAACCTCAAATCCCTTCAAATCACCAAATAAATGGCCAAGGAATTTATCCTAGGTCAAACAAGGTCAAAGGACCTTAGACAAAAACAATTTAGAATTTTTGAAAAGTCAAAAGTATTTTAAAATATTTAAAATAAGTCCAAAATCATTTAATTCACAAAAAATATCAAAATTAATCCAAAAAATGATTTTAATTCAAAATATGGAAGAAAAAAATATTTAAAGATTTTTGGTGAAAGTCCATATTTTTGGATTAAAAATGGATTTCATATGAATTAAATAAAATAGGAGCAATTAAAAGAAAATAAGAAAATAAAATAAAAAGCAAAAAAACAAGGGCCATAAGATCTCCCTCATTAATTAAGGTGGCAAATCTGATGGCCACGCGTGTGGTATCCACCATACAACCAAGTCAACGTGCTGGAATAATGGTACTGCAAACCAAAGGCTGAGATTAAAACATGGAGAGATGATCTGATGGATAGGACCTTGCCACCACACCATCGGAGCTAGGGCTCCGATCATCTTCTCCGGTGGACCTCACCAGACTGGTCCACCATCAACTTCTATAAAAATGAAAAGTGAGTACACTATTTTAAAGAGAAAATCACCAGGAATCCAAATCTGACCTCAAAATTCTCCAATTCCAAGTATATTGAAAGATACATGGATTTGAAAATTGAGGAGTATGAACTGAGTTGCTTCAATTTGACCTTAAAGCAACTCATCTTGTTGCCTACATTGGTAAAACTTCGGCCAACCAAAAACCAAGTAAAATGATGGAGAATTAAAGGAGAATTGAAGAAGAAAAGTTTCACAAAATTCACCTTCTATTTGTAGTGATGAAGCTTGATCTCGATCTCAATTTGCTTGGGCTTGCTTCCACTAGCTTGCAGGAGATGATTTGGATGCAAAAGGGCTTTGAATTCTTGGAGTTTCAATTCTAAAATAGAATGGGAATCAAAACTCGATTTCAAGAGAAATCTTCAAGAAATTATATCAATGAAGGGTGGGAGTGTTTTCATGTCAAAGCTTGGGCCAATGGTCCTTGACTCAAAGAAGAATGAGTTGCATTTATAGACTTTTCAATTGATTTTCACACATTTCAATTCAAATGCCAAAAATAGAAACTCTAGTGTGCATGCTTTCATGGGCGTCTGGTAGGCCCAAAGAATGATTAGAAAAGGTCCAAAATCATGCATGACAGATGCTAAAACCTTGACATGAGACCATGCAATGTGGAATTAAATTTGGTCATGAGAAACTTCCAAATGGGTCCATGCAATGAAACCATATTCAAGTCCATCAAAAATGTTCCAAATGCCACGATCTTGGACTCTTTGGAAAGGTAATATGAGGGGCAACAACTTTGATGTTGAAAACTTTTCCAGTTTGAGCTTGGATCATGATAAATTTTGAGGTGGAAGTTGGATAAATCAAACATAGTTGAAAATTTTCTAAGTATAAAGTCAAATGACCATGCTTTCCACCTTGAATAACTTATTCTATGAGCTTCAAATGAAAATAGTTCCTTCATCAAAGTTGTAGCTTTTAATTCCGCTTAAATTTGGTCACAAATTTGACACCATTTTAATCTTGCATGAGGGAGTTATGGATTTTAGAAGTTAAGGAAAATTGCTTGTTCAATGATGATGGCCCAAAGTGACCTATAATGTTTCCTCTTAGTACATGCCCTTGCATGTAGATTTTGACCTTTCTCAAAGAAGAAAAGTTGGAGAAGACATCTTTAATTTGATCACGAAACTTGGTTGGCCTTCATATCACAAATATTGATCAAGTTATGGTCCTTAGAAGTTGACCTTCTAACTAGTGCACAAACAAAATGACCTATAATATTTCACCATAAAAAATGACTTTCCAAGAAAACTTAGCTCTTGATGCCAACATGAAAGTTGTTTGGAATGTCATAAAGAGTAACTTTTCTCTTGTAATCATTTTCACATGACAAAAATTGTAGGAGATATGGTCTAGGGACCCTAGATTTGACTAGTTGAATTCCTCTGGTCAACCTCTTTGAACCAACTTGCAAACTTGAAGTTCTTTTGATCTTTGGGGCTCATGGAGAATCATATATGCTTGAGATGATGTATAATGGAGTATCCCTTGATGTCTTTAACCAATTGATGAAGAAACTTATTGAGGAAGTCACACAAGATACCCAGATGAATTAGGGCTTCCAAGGTAAACAAGCTTCAAAATTCTTGATGAATTCTTGATCAAATTGACAAGAACATGATGCTTGGAACCATTGTGAACCTTTTCTTGATTGATCTCTTTCCTTGAGGTTCTTAAACTCTAGATATAAGCTTGGCGGGGGAACAAATGGACACACACACACACACAGACACACACACACTCTCTCTCTCTCTCTCTCTCTCTCACACACACACACACACACACCTACAAAAGAAAAAAAACCACACATAGACATATTTGTGGTATTTTGGTTAATAAACAAAAGAAAATAAAGTATGATACAATCAAAAGTGCTTGGTGATCTCTTCCAATGCAAACCCAATGAATGGGGGTGAGGAGGATGCCAAGGTGTGATCCCAAAGCCAATGCAAATGATGAGATAACATGAAGGATCTTAGGGTCAAAATTAGGGTCTTACAGCTGCCCCTATTTAAGGACATTCTATATGAGGATGAGAAGGTTAAAATCTTTGTATCAACTCAGTAGAATGGACTTAAATAACAACACCAAGAAACAAATTTTGGTCCCTAAGAGACCTCATGATGCGTATGATATGAATGCTAAAATAATCTTTGTGGGGAATATATTGCCACAAAGGAAAAGAATCCGGAGAGACTGAAAGTCCACAAGAGCATAATGCATTACGTAAGGAACACTCACTGGAGAGACAGAGATTCCGGGGGATAAAAATCTATGCGTAGGCCAGGCTACGACTTAAAAACTGCTGGAGACACGAGGAGATTTCCAAGAAAGTAAGTCAATGGAGAGACTCAGACTGGGGAAAAAGAAAAATTTGTAGGGGAAAAGAGTAGATCAGAACAAAGCCAAAATACTCGCACAAAAGGAAATTCGATTTCATAAAGAAATACGAACCCATACTCATCTGGGGATGAAAAACTTCAACACATGAGTAAAAGAGACATATTATCTACCACCAGTTACTGGGTAAGAAGATAATATACTCGGACAGAGGGATATCCGTTATTGGTTAGAGTAAACATATGAAGGATGACTCGCTGAGGAAAATGAGGAATATTCATTATCGGATACTGGGTAAGAATAACCTGCTGGGAAAAGGGAATCAAATAGGAATTACAACTACCTTTTTACTGGGAAGGAGACCAAAGAGAGAGTATTTGTCACTGGTTAAAGTGAACATATCAAGGATACACTCAAAGGAAGAAATATCTGTCATCTGTTAGGATGAACATATCAAGGATAAACTACCTGGGGAATGGGGAGAATATTCGTTACCGGTTAAGGTAAACATATCAAGGATGGACTACCAAAAGAAATAGGATTTACAACTATCGGTTACTGGGTAGAAGACCGAAGAGAGAGTATCCGTCACTGGTTAAAGTGAACATATAAAGGATAAGCTCAAAGGAAGAAATATCTGTCATCTGTTAGGATGAACATATCAAGGATAAATTACCTGGGAAATGGGGAGAATATCTGTTACCGGTTAAGGTAAAAATATCAAGGATAGACTACCAAAAGAAATAGGATTTACAACTATCGGTTACTGGGTAGAAGACCTAAGAGAGAGTATTCATTATTGGTTAAAGTGAACATATCAAGGATAGACTCAGCATGGGAGAATAAGATTTATATCTACCATTTTACTGGGTAGAATACTGAACAAGAAGAATATCCGTCACCAATTAAGATGAACATATCAAGGATAAACTCTCTGGGGAAAGAAGGATTTACAACTACCTTTTTACTGGGTAGAAAACCAAAAAAGGAAGAATATATGTCACCAGCTAAGATGAACATATCAAGGATAAACTTGTTGGGGAAACGAGAAAAACAAATCCGCTGGAGAAAATCAAAGAAGTAAATTACCTTTTATCGGTTACTGGGTAAATCACAGGTAAAGTACTCAGACATCAAGAAGGATATTACCCGTTATTGGGTAATAAACTCTTGGGGACCAAAAGATCTATCTAGGTAAGAACTAGAAAGAAACGGTCAAACAAGACTCAACCCAATGAGGATATAACTCAAGGGGAGTGGTTCCATCCCGATAATGAACTAGGGAGGAAACAAAAATAATAATCATCCACGAGGAAATAACTCAGTGGGGAAGAAGAAGGGATGGACTCTTTCTACTTAAGGGACTGACACTCTACAATTGAAGGAGGAAAGACACACCAAATTTGCTTGGGGAAATAGTATTGCCAAAGCAGGGGATCGGAAGAAAGGTCAATGCGACAAAATGTTCAATGAAATATCCGATGTTGTGCTTTATGAATGAATATGTTTGAGTATGTATATGATAGTGTTGACAAGCACAAAGGATACAAACATGAAGATCTGAATCATCACCACTGGATACCCGACTTAATCTCAAAAAGATGGGAACACCAACTGGCGAACCTACTAGGTAAAGATCCTGGTAAAAATAACTTCCACTCAGGCTGGGGGAAAGGCATGGAAGACATGCATCCAACCACACACTGCTGAAAACTCAGCGCTCTACGAAATATATATCCGTAGCAATAAAAAAGGATCAGAACAAATCCAGCTCAAACTCAACTCTCAGAAGAGGAGGAGATACGACTAAGGGATAAGCCAAGATTATCAAAAGATCTTGCTTAAAACTCAAACTCTCTAGGAGAGGACAAAATAGAGACTAGCAAACTCCATGGGAGGATGAAAGCACTGTTGAAAACATCAATCGTTATGTTGAGGATAAGGAAAATCTGCTGAGCATTCATATCTCAAGCTGAGGGATATATATACTTTGAAGCAACAAGTCGATAATACGGGGAATTTTAGGTCAACATCATGTCGAATGGGAGACAACCCTGCAGGAGACAACTGCAATACTGCTCAAAATAAAAAATGTCTGAATAAAGAGAACTTCTATCAAAAGATGGAACTCTGCCAGGGATCCAAGTCGCAATAAGAGGCAAAACTCTGAGTGGTGAATCAAGTAAATTTCCGGGGATTCCATAAAAAATCAGACTCTGTGGGACCTCACTAGGGATACACAATCTGCCAGGATAAATCAAAAGCCACACGAGTACACAAATCAACAACAAATTCCTCAAAAGGAAAGCTACGGTCATCAGACTCTTCTTGGAGATTGAGAAATAAACAAATTCTAAGGCCCAAAATATATTAACCAGATCTGCAGATTCACGAAGGGGAGAAACTGCCACGGCTATGCTTCGACAAAATAAAGTTGTTGGGGATCTGAAAACCACATAAAGGTTTACAAAGATCGAAAGTTCCTTCACAAACATATATGCAAACTGATAGTGAAATGGTAGTCCGTAAATGGTAGGACTCCATGGATATTTACAAAGTTTGAAAATGATAATTTACATGGAAAAGGGCCACATTGAATACAATGACCACTACTCTCCCTATTAACTTTGAAATCCACTATGCTCTTGTATTCAGTTGAGAATGATGAATCAGACCCAAATGACTGCTCAAAATCGTTGCTTCGATGATCAGGGCCAGCCGGATGCAGTTACTTGCCATAATCCCTAATTTTTTCCTAGATTGCCCCAAAGTGGGGTACTCAATCTACCAGGATGAATTTTTCTATTTTTTGTCTCTAACTTTTGCCTGGATCGCCCTTTCAGATTTTCAATCCACCGAGACACTCATTTTTTCCTAAGCCGCCCTTTCAGATGTTCAACTTAGTGATTTGTTCTTTTATTTTTAGGCAAAGTATTTCTTGACTTCATCGACATTCATAAGAAGTGTGAACTCTTCTCCATCCATAGTTGTAAGAATCAATGCACCGCCTAGCGGCAAGTTTGAGAGATATAATCTTCTTGAGCACGAGGCCACCTTCTTTGAACACACGAGGCTTAACCTTCTTATCAAAAGAATTCTTCATTCTATAATGATATAATTTGCCCTAGTTTTTGCCTAGATTTCCCCAAGGTGGGGTACTCAATCTACCAGGATGAATTTTTCTATTTTTTGTCTCTAACTTTTGCCTGGATCGCCCTTTCAGATTTTCAATCCACCGAGACACTCATTTTTTCCTAAGCCGCCCTTTCAGATGTTCAACTTAGTGATTTGTTCTTTTATTTTTAGGCAAAGTATTTCTTGACTACATCGACATTCATAAGAAGAGTGAACTCTTCTCCATCCATAGTTGTAAGAATCAATGCACCGCCTAGCGGCAGGTTTGAGAGATATAATCTTCTTAAGCACGAGGCCACCTTCTTTGAACACACGAGGCTTAACCTTCTTATTAAAAGATTTCTTCATTCTCTAATGATATAATTTGCCATGACACATGGTAGTCAATCTCTTATCTTCAATCAAATTGAGATGGTTAAACCCAATCTAATACCATTCAACTTCGATCAACTTGGCTTCCACAATATACGCAATGATGGGATCTCAACCTCTACTGGGAGCACAACTTCCATGCCATAAATAAGAGATAAATGGGTTGCCCCTATTGAAGTGAGGACGGATGTACGATACCGCATACTTGAGCATCTCATGCCAATCTTTGTACGTCACAACCATCTTCTATATAATCTTCTTGATATTCTTGTTCGCAGCTTCAACAGCCCCATTCATCTTGGGTTTGTAGGGAGAAGAATTATGATGTGCGATCTTGAAGTCTTTGCAAAGAGCTTCCACCATATTATTATTCAAGTTCGATCCATTATCAATAATGATCTTACTTGGCACACCACAACGACATATAATCTGATTCTTGATGAACCTCACAACAACTTGCTTGGTCACATTTGCAGATGATGCTGCTTCAACCCATTTTGTGAAGTAATCAATATCCACCAGGATGAAACGATGTTTGTTCGATGCTTTGGGCTCAATCATGCCAATCATATCAATTCCCCACATGGAGAAGGGCTATGGAGAGGAAATGACATTCAACAGTATTGGAGGAACATGAATCTTATCTGTATAAATTTGACATTTGTAGCATTTCTTCACAAATTTGCAACAGTCAGATTCCATTGTCAACCAATAGTAACCTGCTCTCAACATTTTCTTTGCCATAGCATGTCCATTGGAATGAGTACCAAAGGAACCTATATGGACTTTAGTCATCAACAGGCCTACTTTGTGTCTATCCATGCATCTGAGCAAAACCATATCGAAATTTCTCTTATAAAGCATATCACCATTTAGGTAGAAGTTGCCAGCTAATCTTCTCAAAGTCTTCTTATCTTTCAAAGATGCCCCAGACTGGTAAATCTGACTTTGGAGGAAACATTTGATATCATAATACTATGGCTTTTCATTTTTGACCTCTTCAACAAAGAACACACGAGCTGGCCTATCAAGACGCATTACAGTTAAATTTGGAACTCCATTCCAAAATTTCATCATAATCATGGAAGCCAACGTTGCAATAACATCTGCCATCCGGTTTTCATCTCGAGGGATATGATGAAACTCAAACTTTGTAAAGAAAGTTGAAATTCTCCTCGCATAATCTATATACGGTATTAAACTGGGTTGTGTAGCGGGGTATTCGTTACCATTAGAGATATTGACTAAATCCAAGGTAAATCATACAAGTCGAGTCGCCACCGCACTTCTATTTATCCAAAGGAATGGTTAGAAAGCGAACAAAAACCTAAAAGTTTTATCGAATCAAAAACTAGTAAAAATGTCAGAGATCTGGGTAAGGGGGTTGGTTATGCAATGGGAAGGTATTAGGCACCTAAAGCATCCTAGGTACTCCTAGGGAGCCCTTTTCACATTTGTTGCAAAGGTTATTGTTTTTTTTTGAAAATTTATTTGTGCAAACATGATTGAAGGGATGAGAAAAGCGTGTATGTTTATCTAATGTACTACTTACTAAAAGAAGGGTCAAAAGAAAATGACTCGCACGAACGTCGCATCCACTGCATACGTATCTCATCTGAATCTGAGAATCAGAGTCTTCGTAGCTCGGCTACCTATGGGTTAAAGAGGAGTGTGCTCGCTAAGACATCGCATCTTATGCCTACGTATCTCATCTGGAATGAGAATCAGAGCAAAACATAGTTCGACCACCTATGGGGTAAGGGTTGTGTTTTGGGGTGAACGACGTTACTACACAATCTACCGGATGCTCGACCTTTGGAGACTTACTCGCCTGTAGTAGAAGGAGATAACGTGTTCTTAGGAGAAGAAAAATCAATGACTTTGGGGTTTTAGGGATGCTTATGCAAAAAGGCAGTCCTAGATGAAGGAACCGCGCTACCTTAATTGACATGCAACGAGAGGCTATACGAAACCTAAGAAATCGGTAACATGCGGGAAAAGTAAAGGGATCGAGAGATCTACCGTACGGATAAAGATCCGAAGTAACAACAATTATATAAATAAGAAACCCAGAGATTCCCAAGCTAAATACCATCAAAGAAAGTGAGTCAATACAGGTAATCGGAATAAACCTCCAGGTGGTATCCCACAAATAAAGTGGAACACCAGGCAAGCCATCTCTGCAAGAGTCATATGAGCCCTCACAAAACAAAACTCAACAAACAGGTTAGAGAAACAAGATAGGGTAATCAAGAGTTGCCCCCAAATCAAAATGTAACCACATGAATCATGCCATTAAAATTCACAAAAAGCTCACAAAAAGAAACCAAGGGTAGGAGGCCTAAACCTCTTGTCAAACACATGCATCAAAAGGGTATCAAATTCACCCATAATACCTCATACATTCAGAGCATTCAAATTAAAAGCATAAAGTAATGGGAATAAGGCAAACCTGACTGGAGAGATCGAATGAAATTGAATTGCCCGGTTGGGTTTGCAAAGCAATCTGAGGGTTTATATGAGGAGGAATTGGTTCTTTGCCGATGAGTTCCCTTCAGTCTCTGGAGGTTGCTCTGAACTCTGTTAGCTCTTCTCTCACTATTTTTTTCTTGCCAGGGTCATAGGAATAGAGTTCCTTTTGTTTCACTGAAACTCTGAATTTATAACCTGATTTTTGTGGACCTGTGGGCTCAAATGAGAGAGGCCCAAGTCCAAAAGATTTCTGTTATATTTTATTTATTTATTTATTTTCGTTTTTTTTTTCGTTCTTTTTTTTTAACACGTGGGCTTCGCCTAGCGAGCATGACAGTTCAATAAATTCCTCTGAGCGTAGGTGATTCTGGTGGCTTTTCTTGGGACTCGCTAAGCGACCCATTCTGCTCGCCTAGCGAGCATGACAGCTCATGAACAAACTTTTGCTCCTTCAAGATTAACGTTTTGACTGACGAATAGACCCCATTTGAACCTGTTGGAAGTATCTCAAGCCATTCCCTTGTGTTGACTGATCATCTAAATAGAACCCACAAAGTGTCTTGGATGATACTCAAGCTTCAAACAAAAGATGTTAGTGACACATTTTTGTGCTTTTGGTTAGTAAACAAAAGTAAGAGAAACAATGATGTATAATTCAAGCATGCTTGGTGATCTCAAACCAATCACAAGGAGTCCCACCCAAAGGCAAAGGGAACCAAGATGCTAAAGATCCTTGAGGCAATGCAAATGCAATATTATGATGCCATGAGGGATCTTATGGTCAAAATTGGGGTCTTACAGGTTGATTCGTCTCCCATTCACCTTTGATCTGATTGACTACCAAAGCTGAATCTCCATAGACGTCAAGATAATTAATTCTGAGACCGATGGCCTCTTCAAGCCCCATAATGCAAGCTTCATACTCAACCATATTGTTTGTACACTTGAAGGTCAATCTAGATGTAAATGGAAAATGAGTGCCTTGAGGAGTTATAATCACTGCCCCAATGCCATTACCATACAAATTAACAGCTCCATCAAATACCATGCCCCAACAGAAACCGGGTTTCGGCCCTTCTTCAAGCAATGGTTCATCACAATCTTTAATCTTCAAGTATAAAATTTCTTCGTCAGGAAAATCATACTGCACTTACTGATAATCTTCAATAGGTTGGTGAGCCAAATGGTCAACCAAGATACTACCTTTGATAACTTTCTGAGATCGGTATTCAATGTCATACTCTAATAATAACATCTGCCAATGGGCAATCCTCCTAATTAGAGCATGCTTCTCAAAAATGTACTTGATTGGATCCATTTTGGATATCAACCAATTAGTATGATTCAACATATATTGGCGCAGACGCTTAGCACCCTAAGCCAACATGCAACACGTCTTCTCAAGCATAGAATACCGAGTCTCACAGTCGGTGAACTTCTTACTGAGGTAGTAATTACATATTCTTTCTTTCCAAATTCATCTTGTTGACCAAGAACACAACCCATACTCTCTTCATTCACAACCAGATACATGATCAAAGGTCTTCCTTCAACAGGAAGAGACAAAATTGGAGGCTCAAGCAGATATTCTTTAATACTGTCAAAAGCTTTCTGGCAATCCTCGGTCCAATCACAAGACTGATCTTTCCGAAGGATCTTGAATATAGGCGTACATGTGGCAGTCATATGTGATATATATCTTGATATATAATCCAAACAGTCGAAAAAACCTCTAACTTGCTTCTCAGTTTTAGGCACAGACATCTCTTGTATTGTTTTGACCTTGACAGGATCAACCTCAATACCCTTCTTGCTGACAATAAAGCCCAACAACTTATGAGAGTGAACACCAAAAGTACACTTATTGGGATTCAAGATGAGTTTATATTTCCTCAAACGCTGGAATAACTTCACTAAATGCTTAACATGCTCTTCTTCAGTCCTTGATTTAGAAATCATATCATCAACATATACTTCAATCTCTTTATGCATCATATCATGGAAAAGAGTGGTCATAGCTCTTTGGTACGTTGCACCAGGATTCTTTAAACCGAAAGGCATCACTCGATAACAGAATTTTCCCCAAGGTGTAATGAATATGGTCTTCTTCATATCTTTGGGTGCCATCTTAATCTGATTATGACCGGAAAATCCGTCTATAAACGAAAAGACTTTGAATTTAACTGTATTGTCTACCAACATATTAATGTATGGAAGAGGGAAATCATCTTTTGGACTAGCTTTATTAAAATCTCTATAATCAACACACATACGAACTTTTCCATCTGTCTTAGGAACAGGAACAATGATGGCCACCACTGTGGATACTCGAAGGTAACAAGGAAACCAGCATCAATCTGCTTTTGCACTTCCTTCTTAATCTTCACTGCCATATCAGGATGAGTTATTCTTAAACTCTGCTTGACCGACAGACATTCTGGCTTCAAAGGCAATCTATGCTCCACAATCTTAGAATCCAAACCAGACATATCTTGATAGGACCAAGCAAACACATCAGAATAATTACGAAGAATATCAACCAACCCCTTTTTAGCTTTTGGACACAATTGAGACCCAATCTTGACTTCCTTCACATCATCCTTGGAACCTAAGTTGACTAATTAAATCTGCTCTTCAAATGGCTGAATGGCTTTTTCCTCGTGCTCAAGTGAACAGGGCAACTCATCAGACATGTTTTCATCATCATTCTCTTCCCCAGCTTCAAACACAGGGACATCAAAGTTTGGAGATGGAGTAGGATCATTACGTTCAATGGGTTTGAGAACCAACTTGCATAATGATTTGATATTTTGATTTTAGATAAATGGAGTGCAAACAAATATTATGCATATATGGGAAAATTGTTGCTTATTTGTGTTTTTTGTGATTACCATTTTTCAGAAAAAAGAAAAAAGTAAAAGTAAACATCGTAGATGTGGATGAATAAAATTGTATTTATATTGATGATAATATCGAAATTCCCAACAATGCTTCACTTCTCCCTTAGGCATAGGAGAAGGATTTTTCTTTAACAATAAAACAAATTACTTTGAATGGTGCACAAAAACCGGAACGTCTACAGCAACCCAACTGTTGCAAGTCTGTCCGTGTGTCACATAATTGGCACAAGCTTCGTCTTCATTACCGTCTTCAATTATTGCGGCTGAGTGTTGATCATCCCCATGTATGAACCATCCACTGTGAAAAATTTGCTGCATAGCCTTGACATTAGCGTTGAATGGCCCTTGCTGAAATCCCAGCCCCTCTCAATTCTTGTTCTCAACAACTTCTATAACACAACCCCACTTGTCGGTGCTGCCAGGCTGAATAAACTCTTGTGTATCCTTTAGAGAAGACATGGATGCCTTAGTCTTCTTTAATTCATCAACAATAGAAAAAGCTTAGGACGATGTTCCAACCTCTTCCTCAGCTTCCACATAGATGAAGGATGACAAATGGCTTACTAGAAGCGCTTTCTCCCCACCAACAACGACGAGCTTGCCGTTCTTAACAAGGTAGACGTTACGACACTAGACTCGTGGATCCATGGCCTTCTTAACAAATAGTTGTAGGCCGAGTGAATATCCCTTACTTGAAAAGTAATTTGAATATCACTCGGACCTATGTTAACTGGAAGATCCACCTCACCAATGACAGTTTTTCGGGAATCGTCAAATGCTTTAACCACAACACCATTGTACCTCATCGGTGCCCCTTGATATGACAGTCTTGCTAGAGTTTACTTGGGAAATACATTCAATGACGAACCAGTATCAACAAATACATTGGAAAGAGTGTCCTCTTTGTAGTTCATTGAAATGTGGAGCGCCAAGTTGTGATTTCTTCCTTCCTCCGAAAGTTCTTCATCACAAAAGCTCAGGTTATTACTGGAAGTAATATTGGAAACAACGTGGTCAAACTTATCCATAATAACACCATGATCTACATAGGCTTGCTCCAATACTTTTTGCAAAGCCTCTCTATGTGCTTCAGAATTCATCAATAGTGACAGTATAATTTTTTTTGACGGCGTCTGGAGAAACTGCTCCACAATGTTAAATTCACTTCTTTTGATCAAACGAAGTACCTCATCATCGGCATTACCTTTCAACCTGCTGGATTCACCAGACTGACAGGTTGTACCACTAATTGGATCAACTGTAGGAACTTCTGGTTTCTTACTCACTGAAACATCTTCCACAATTTTTGGAGATACAAGACCAAAAACACAAACGTTGTGGGTCACCTTCACTACATCTGCAATGCTTACCACTGAATTTGCAGTGGGAAGAGGAACCTCTTGCCCATTCTCAATCATGGTGGCATTGTACTTATATGGCACAACTTTATCGGATGAATAAGGGACAGGGCCCGCTAACCGTATAATCAACAACAATATCGATCTATTAACATTCTTGCTACTGTTGCTATCAAACTTAATAACTACCCGCTCAGGGGTTTTGAACACCGACACGATAACATTTACATCATTCCCCATATACCTAGATTGTTGAATTTGAACAACACCTTCATCTATCAGTTTCTGAATATCCCTCTTAACAAATTATACATCCTCAAGGGTTGACACTGCAAATAACACAACCATCATGGTCATGTTCACAATCACTTACCAAGCACAAATCCCTATGAATTTCCACCAACGATCTCTGTAATATCCCATATTCCCTTAAATGCTCAATTAGTTGTTAGTTGAGACCAATTGAGTTCCTATGTACTCTATCTATTATTAGTTGTAATAATTTGAGTTCATATGTACTCTAAGTGTTATCAGTTGGGACTAATAGAGTAACCGGTGAACTCTGAAGAGATTAACTATTAATGAAAGAGACATGCCAATATTAATAAGTACAAGAGGGGACATTTTGGTAACATTAATAACTGGTCAATTGGTACTGGAAGACAAAATATCAATTGAGATATTTTGTATCACTACTTAATATTATATATATTATATGTATTACATAGTATGTGTATGTGTGGTGGAGAAGAAAGAAGAGGAGTTGGTAAGAAAAAGGGATAAGAAGAAGTATAAAGAGTAGGTAAGAGAAAAGAGAGTTATCAGAAAGAAAGAAAAGAAAGGAAATAGGAAGAGAAGAGAGAAGAGGAAGGAAGAGGAAGAATGGGAAGAAGAAGAAACTCATGGAGGAACAAGAAGATTGGTGACATCTTCATCATCACCGCCATCATCTCTTCATCATCGTCATCTTCACCAACACCATCTTATCTTCTTCTCACCATCTCCATCTTCAAGGTGAGTTCTAGTTAGGAATTAGCCTTTGGGGGGAAACATGGTAATGGATGTGTACAATGATACTCTACCCTATTGGAAGGATTCATGAGTTATATTTCCAAGGAGGAACGAGGATCAGATATTCCTGAAGTTAATCATGTAACTGAAGTTGTCTATTAGTAAGAGCATGAGCTAAGATTATTGAAGATGGATCAGGATGTTAAGATGAAGGGTTCTAGATAAGAAGTCAAATGTTATTTCTAAGAGTATGAATCATGGTGTGACTCTGAGACTAGTATGGAAACTCACAGTTATAGTCTAGTTTGCTTAAGGTTTCTTTGAAGTGGTGTTTCGTTAATGACTTGAAGTTCCTTAATGGTGTTATTTTATTATTGGTCGAGATCCTGTGTCGGCAGAAACCTTGAATGAATCATGACCCTATAAGAGGATTTGATATGGAATATAGTAACAAGAATTGGATATTGTCAAGCTAACTCAGATAAGTTCATTTGAGCACATGATAAATCGGAATGTCATACACCTTTATGGATGAAAGAGCTCACTCAAGATTATGGGGATCAGAGAGATAATTACTCATAAGAATGGGAGTAAGGCAATCTTGTGCTAGCGGTACTATCTTATTGGAGTAGCACGAGAGAAGTGAAACAGTAGGAGTACAGGCTTGCAGCATACAATATCAGATCAAGTGAAGTTGATGATATTATCGATAGATGGATTAAAAGTTTGTCACATTTGTTGAAGGAATAATAAGAGAAGAGTAGTTAATATTATGTGTGGTCAAGGAATCAATAAGTTTTCTTATGAAGAATTAATGAGTATTGATTAACCAAGTCAAGATAAGATATCGTAATTATGTTTTGTGTAACTTAGTGCAAGGAAAGGAAGTCGTGGTTTCCGGGAGGAAAGTGACCAACTGATGTAGAGCGGTATACCAGATGAATTAAGTTGGAGCAAGTTTAAACGTTAATCTAATATCAGAATGAGAACATGGTTAAGACCATGAAGTATTGAGAGTTCACACAAGAAAGAAGTTTGCCAAGGAGGATAAGTTGGAAGAATGAATATGTCAGAGATTTGAAATCGAAGAGAAGTCAGGTATTGGTCTAAAACGTTGATGCAAGAAGTGTTTATTGGTTGAGTGGAGGAAATTTAGGGGCAAATTTCAATTTAAGGGGGGGGGGAGAATGTAATATCCCATATTCCCTTAAATGCTGAATAAGTTATCAGTTGAGACCAATTGAGTTCCTATGTACTCTATCTATTATCAGTTGTAACAATTTAAGCTCATATGTACTCTAAGTGTTATTAGTTGGGACCAATAGAGTAACCAGTAAACTCTGAAGAGATTAATTATTAATGAAAGAGACATGCCAATATTAATAAGTACAAGAGGGGATATTTTGGTAACATTAAAAATTGGTCAATTGGTACTGGAAGACAAACTATCAATTGAGATATTTTATGTCACTACTTAATATTATATATATTATATGTATTACACAGTATGTGTATGTATGGTGGATAAGAAAGAAGAGGAGTTGGTAAGAAAAGAGGATAAGAAGAAGTAGAAAGAGTAGGTAAGAGAAAAGAGAGTTATCAGAAAGAAAGAAAAGAAAGGAAATAGGAAGAGAAGAGAAAAAGGAAGGAAGAGAAAGAATGGGAAGAAAAAGAAGAAACTCATGAAGGAACAAGAAGATTGGTGACATCTTTATCATCACCACCATCATCTCTTCATCACCTTCATCTTAACCAACACCATCTTTTCTTCTTCTCACCATCTTCATCTTCAAGGTGAGTTCTAGATAGGAATTAGCCTTTTGGGGGGGGGATATATGTTTTGGGGGTTAGGATTGGTGTGAATCTATGATGAAATTGTTGTGTTCATGCTTCTAATTGATACTATGTATTTATACAATGTTGTTGTTGTTGAAGCTGTTGTCTTTGGGTGCTTGATGTTATGTGTTTTGTTGTTTAAGTTATGGAGGTTAACCACATGATTCATGATAATATATGTTTTAGAATGGTTGGGTATGATTAATTTTGGAAGGAAGAATGTTTAGAAGAGGTATTTTTATAGATTATGCAGGTGTCAATCGATTGGTTGTAGAAAAGTTGCAATGATTGGTTCATGTTTCTGTGAAGAAAAAATAGAGTTTTATTGATGTCAATCGATTGACATGGTAGACCAATCAATTGGTTTTGTCAATTTTGTGAAAACCATGTTACAGAAACTTCTTGCAATCGATTGACTCCTAGTGCAATCGATTGGTCCAACCTTGTTTTACCCAAAACCTCTTGTTCCTTGTTTCTAATACCTCTTAGGAGTCCATCAACTTATACGATGATATATATATATGTATTAGATTGATAATAATCGGCCGATCTATGCGCAATTGAGTGGATTTTAACCTAGAACTCCGATTAGGTTAAAACGATTATAGTTTTAGTTTCGTAAATCCGTTTTAGGCGTGGTCAGAAGCGTTAGGAAGCTAACAAAGTGAAATATAGTATAGAGAGAAGTCCCTATGATCTATTCCATAGTAACGTTTCCTTGAGTCCTACTAACCCCATCGTATGATGATTGGACGGATACTCACTTTGTGGTGTGAGAGTGGAATAAGTTAGAATGAGGTGAGTTGTGTGATGGATTTGCCTAGGGTTATTGGAACATGTTAGATTATCATATGTGCTTATTGTATACTTGATTTATGAAATGAATTATTGTTGTGTTCCTTATGTGATACATTCTATAACCTATGCATGAACTGTTATTGCGTTGATTATGATATGATTGGTTGATTGTATTGGTTAAATGATAATATGACTAAAACTTATGAGTGAGGTAAACTTAGGAGAATAACTTGACCAATAACTTAGAAAGATAATTTAGGTTATGGAAATGAGTATAAAGTGATGCTTAGCCGCAACGGTACCTAGGTGTGTATCGTGGATAAGTATTCACCTCGTAAACGAACCAATATGCTTTGTATGGAACATGTGTGATTTATATATGACAATGTGTCATGTTATGATGCCATGATAATTTGTTTGATATTTTTGGTGAGGAACTTTTTTTCCAAAAGCCCTATTTTGGTGAGGAGCGTTGCTCCAAAAGTCCTATTTGTTATTGTGAATTAACCATATATTCGGAATTAGTTTTGATGGTGCACATACCACTTCAAAGTCTTAGGTAAAGTAGTAAGTGGGGATGTGGCACCAATGATTCGTGCCTCTATTGGGTTTGAGCCCTAACCATGGCAAACATAGGGGAAATATGGACACATAGGTGGGTTAGAGTCTCATACAGTGAAAGATACCCTAAGTGGGTTAGAGTCCCATACGGGTGACAGTCGCTTGAAATGAGTTTGGAACTCATAGAGGACCCAATATCCACCGAGAAAGTTGAATCATACGAGCATGCATGAACCGGGCCTGACTTAGACGTAAGTCCGTTCGGGGATTGATGTTTCCTGAATTCGAGTAGTGATTTGTTGAGTGGATGCACTCAAGTGACATGTTTCCATACATTGCGAATATCCCTTAGATACTTGAGTCCTAGTTATCTTGTGTGATGATACATAATTAACGAGAGATGAAGACTCGAGTTGGGATTTGATTAGAAATCCATGTAGAGCCGAGTGGACCCATAGGATAGGGGAACTCACAGAGATTATTATCTCATCCCATTATTGTTGTTATTTTTCAGGTATTCCTTGCAGGTTGAACCCAAGAGAAGCTGTCTATGGATGTTTCAAGGGATGCAGTTATTCTAATCTTTCGCTGTGGAGTTGTGTACAATGAAGACATTGTACATAGTTCTTAGATTTTTTTATTTTTAGGCACTATTGTATAACATGTTCCAGTGATGTTTTTAGTTTTGACATGTGTATATATTGATGCCATTAGGCACTTATGTTGGATCTGTACCAATTAATAACACTTGTATGATATTATTCTAGATATATATTATACGGGTTGTTAAACTTGGTATCAGAGCAGGTCGATTCTTGACCTAGCCTTGAAACATCATAAGTAAATCTAGTTCTGCCTTATATGTTTGTTTAGCCAACATGATTCTTAATATCATTGTATGTAGTGTTGGGCCTGATCAACCTAATGATATGTGGGTGGTAGGTATGATCATGGTTAAGGGACCACGAGGACTCCGAAGTGTTGGTGGGACTTATGCTTTGAGGGTAGGCTCAAGATAAGAGTTAGAAAGTAAGGGAAACGGGATGGCTTAGTTAAAGTTTCAGTAAGAGTTGTGATTCAGGTAATGTAGAATTGAGGGGTGGTTTATGGTTCAAACAATCATGTAGTGTTGAGGAAGTTGAGAAGTTGAGGAATTATATCGGATGAGTTTGTCAGAATTTTGAGGAATAAGTGAATTTGATAGTGGAATAAGATATGCCCATTGTCGCATCTCGAAAAATATGATTCCTCGCGATGGTCGCGGAAAAAATTTAGTTCGAACAGAGTCGCCATCGAACTTTATTTATCCCAATGAAGGAATAGGAAAATATCGATAAAGCCTTTCAAAAATAGAATAATGGTCGTCGCAACCATATTCGGGTTCGGGAGTCGATTACGCAAGGGGAAGGTATTAGCCCCCCTCACGCCCGTTGTACTCAACGGGAACCTTTTAGTTTACTTTGCGATTTGAATGTTAGCTGAATGTTGTTTGTTTTCTTCGAGTGAATAAAGGATATTGAATAGAGATGGATGGAAACCTCAGTAGGGGGAAAAGGGAGGTTTTTTTATTAGTGTGCTCGCCAAGATATCACAATCTCGTGCCTATGTATCCTTATAGTGCAATAAGGAAATCAGAGTATTCGTAGTTTGTAGAACTACGGTTGGTTGGTGTTTTTTAATGAACGACTATTTAGATTACATTCCAAAAGCTAAACGTTGGCTTGTCTCCTCTCGGCGGAGGCTTAATCACTAGTTTGTTATGCGCATTAGAAAGGATTAACAGTGTTCTTTTTTGAAAAGAGTTTTGGTCATGCGGGGATGACAAATTGAGTTGACATGTTTGATGTTTTGTTTGATTTGTTTCGATCGCACGGGGGCGAGAAGTTAGGTTTAACGTGTTTGAGATATTTTTGAAGAACGACGAAAGATTGAGCAATGTGGTGCACACCAATCGTTCAATTCTTTTGAGGAATAATAAGGCGAACGCCTTCTACTCCATTTTCGTTTAAATTATTTATTGAAAGTTTGTTTGCGGAAGTCGAATATGCACGGTAGTGAGGCGTGCGACCCCCACTTGCCTATTCAAGGAATAATAAGGCGTGTGCCACTCATCCCTTTATCCAAGTTTATTTAAAGTATTTTAATCGGAAGTCGAAAGAAAATCAAACAATATGGCGGGCGTCAATCATTCAATTATTCGAGGAATGGTGAGGCGAACGCCTCCACTCTTTTATCATCCGAAATGTAATTTTAAAAAAAAAGTTTTCCTTAGAATTTATATTTGATATAGGAGAATAATTTTGAATTCATATGATTAAGGTTCTAATTGGATGACACGAATTTGAGCAATGTGGCATGCACCAATCGTTCGAGTACTTGAGAAATAGTGAAGCGAATGCTTACTATACCCTTTTCATCCAATGTGTATAAAAAATGTATTTTTAAGTATTACATTAATTTAGGAAGATGATTTGAATTTGTAAACTTTTTAGGGTTTTAATTGAATGACGAAAATTCGAGCATTGTGGCGAACGCCAATCATTCGAATAATCGAGAGATAGTGAAGCAGATGCTTACTATTCTCCTTTTCATCCAAAGATTAATTATTAAAATAAGGCTTTTTAGAATTTATAATTAATTTGGGGAAGTGATTTTAGTTTTATGGAGTTTCTAGAGTTTTAATTGAATGATGAAAATTTGAGCAATGTGGCGAACGCCAATTATTCGAATAATCGAGAGATAGTGAAGCGGACGCTTACTATTCTCCTTTTCATTCAAAATTAATTTAAATGATTTTGGAGAGTATATTAATTAAATATGTTGAATTTGAATTTATTGGAACTAATATGTTTAGGGAAAAGAGTTTGGTGTTGGACCAAAGTTTGAATTGGTGTTTATAGATAAATTGGATTTTTGATTAGTGGATCAATCATCTACTCGATTAATAAAAATCAAATAGGTCTTATTGTAAGAAAGCCCAAGAGTAGGCTATGTGAGGTTGATGGCAATGCTTTGAAAGCGATCAACTTGTAAAGGTATGTAAAAATGGGCTCAATATTAAATCGAGAATTATGTCGTTCATTTTTTGAAATTTATGTAACGGAAATGGAACCTATGTAATCAATGATTAGGTATGGTCAAAAACCCGATACATGGCTACAAAAATTTGTATAATAAATCCAATCAAGCAAATGCAACATATCAATCTAAACGAAATTTGAAAATAAATCGATTGAATAATCCTAATTAAATCATGATGATGAAACAAACTTATACTTATTGTTAAAAATAAAATATCAATGAAATATCAATTAATTAATTAATTAAACAAATTGAAGAGTAAATTATATATACAAAACAAAAAGAAATAGTATATATAAAAAAAGACAATGGGCCTTATGAGCCCAAAAGAAAACAAATCAGTCTTAAAACAGAATGGGGGTGTGACAAAAACAACCGATCCGGCCCAAGTCAAGAGGCCTCAAAATGCAGGCCCATGAAGTCCAAAAACTCTCAGTCAACGGGTTGACTACGAGGACCCATCCAAAACCGTTGGATCAGATGACCTAAACTGGTCAATACAGGTGGATGGGGGCCAAGGGTGCGCGGACACGGTAAGGGTGTGGGGTGTCACATCGGATCCAACAGGGTGTGTTATCCGACCAGTGACAAGTGTCCCAATGGTGGAGACACTTGTCACCACCACACGGTTAGAAATCTAAGCCTAAAGGTCATCATGCAAGACCAAAGGTTTCATTTTTTCATTCACTCCTCTCTCTTCTAACACAAATATAGATTTGCTCTGCAACTTCTTATCCCTTTTTTTATCCGCGCCCTACCGGAGAAGACGGTGGTCGCAGGCCAACGGCGGCAGCGCTGCCTTCTTCTCTGGTGAACCCTTAACCAAAACAATGAAACTTAAACACTAACCCCCCTATTTTTGGCCCGGGAACACGGATCCAGCCTTGTTTTACTAAAAAAAACCTTTAAACCGACGGATCGGAACTCAACCTCACCAAACAAACAAAATCAAACAAAAGAATGAAAGCCTTCCGGCCAACGTAATGAGATCAAGACGGATAAATAGGAATCTCGAAAAGAAACAAACCAAATGTGTTTGAAGCTACGGCGAGGGTCCTTCGGCGCGATTTATGTTGGTCTCGTTCGGAAGTAAGCCGCCGATGATGCTTTCTCCCTCACGTTTCCAGATACGTTTCCTCATTCTCTTTTCTTTTTACTGCATTTCTGGGTCTGAGCTCGTTTAGGTTAAAGTTTCAGTGTGAAACTCTAGCTTAAACCTGGAGAGTCTTGAGCTTTATTGAAAAAGGTTCTTAGGGATTTTTTAGCAGAGTTACGATATCTTTGCAATGATTGGGTTGCTCCCTTTTATAGAGGGGCTTAATGGATTTAGAAAAAATTCTCCAATCATTCCGTTAGAAAGATTTTGTTAGATACTGTGGGGGACCGATTTGCGTCTCCCTCATTTCATGGATCCGAATGGTGAGTGGGGGGAAAGCGTATATATTGGGTACGCTTGGTGCATTCCCTCTGTCTGTAACTTCTTATTGTGGTCCCCTACGCCAATTATTCATTTAATTTCGTTCAAATTATTTTTAATCTTTTTCAGCTTATAACACTGTGGTGGTAACGTTGTATCAAAATTTTGATTTTAAATTCTTATCCTTTTTTGCAGGTCACGATGACAAGGGTTGTTCAAGTGAAGGCTAGCTTTGGGCTTAAAAATTGTATGACGTCTGTTGAATTGGTTTGGGATGGGAATGAACCGAATAAGGAAGATCAACGATTGGACGCCTCTCATTCTCAATTTATCCTTCCTCGATTCAAGTAATGGTGTTAACACAATGTAGTACACTTAGAACATTGGTTAAATCATTGTATGCTTGTAATTTCAATAGCCAACTTGTGATTTGATGCCCATATGTATTCCCTTGGACACTTTTGGTTTACCATTCTTACTAGAGTATTGACTTGGACCTTGTAATATAAATTTGGAATTTGATTCATGGACTTAAGGCTGATCTTGTTTGGGCTTGGCAAACTTTAACTCCCATTCCAAACTTTTACCAACAATGAATGAAGGAATCAATTTGGATTAGGCACAAGCATGGTCCATACTTGGCACGAAGTAATCCTCATATTTATTTCGAACCTCCCTCTTAAAAGCATCTTGGGATGCTTAAAAGAACAATGATTTCTAATCACTAATTAAATAACTGACGCAACAAATTTCTTTCAAAACTAACCTAAACTTCAAAAAATTTAATAGGATATTCGAAATTGATTTTGGGCCCAATCCATTGGATTTTTGAAAATAAAAGTGGAAACTGAAATTAACTTGGAAAGAGGTTTATGACACAATGGTGAATAACACAAAGTGGAATGCCGGTATCCACGCGATAGAAAATCCTTGAATTAAGTTGAGCCATGATGAACCTATGCACGTATTATTGACTCGTACACTAGAAATACGTAATAAAAAATTAATGACTGGTCCTAAAGGAGCATGGGTCTAATAGTGGCATGAGGTACGAGACCCGAGTGGATATCTTGGTTGGCCGCACATGTGATAAACCTAAAAGGCCAAGGCATAATCCTGCTTGCTCAGATGCCCCAAGGTAAATGGTTCACCACATATGCGAAGACGTTTCACCAACATCATAAACCTAAGAGATTTAAGGTTCGAACGCTCGGCGCACCTTAAATCGCTGACAAAACCAAATATTTTCTAAGTGAGAGTATAAAACCAACTATTCAAGTCAATACATCTCCTTGCCTTTAAGCCATGCTTATTTTAATGCAAAAAGTAGCCTGGACAAAATTGGGGTATGAAACCCACTAATATGGAATAAGTATTATAAGAAATTCCATATGGTAAAGGAGAAACTATGGACATGTTGCTTGTATGTCATAAGGTCTAGAAGTGAGATAGTGCATCGGCGTTTCAATTTCTAAGGTCACTAGAGTATCTTGGAAGAACGAGAGTACTTCGTGGAGTATATATATTTGGAATGGTACCTTATAAGTGGTTGAGAACTTGAGAGATAAAGACGTTAAATTTTATTAGGAGCCTAAGGTAGTGGTGAAGACTAAGGAGAGACTCGGGGACATGGTTGCATGTTCCAAGTAAAACAGGTATGGACCAAATGGAGGCTAGAAGATAAATCAAGTACATTTAGTCTTAGAAGGGAGATCGGATTCAGGATAGCTCGTTAGAGGTTCAGTGTTAGTAAGAGACCATTATGGAATATTGAGTTACCTAAGGATCAATCATAAGAGTTTGTGTTGGAGATAGAGAACACACATTATATATTAATGGAAGCTCTAGTGAGTTTTGGTTGTAGGAGATTTGGTTGAGGAGAAGAGCAAGTAAGTGGATTTAAGGAATTCTAGTAGAATGGTTATGTAATTGGAGTTGAGAGGACTACCTTAGAAAGGAAACAAATGTAGAGTTTGGGAGAAGTGTAAATCTTGAATTACAACTACTATAGTGGAATGCACTTCAGATAAGGAGACTATGGAGTCATAAGGATTTTATTGAGGCTAAGATAGGGGTGTATGGTTGATGTTCGTTCACTTGTGGAGATTTTTAGAGGAAGGAGTGTAGTGGAAAAGGTTAAACCTAGGTATTAAGAGAAGTATGTGATGGCGGCATTATGGTCACAAATGTGTGTAATGGATTCCTTGTCTTGAGATAAATGCGAAGTAATACACACTTTGTTGAGTAATGAGTCTTGTG